>NC_137138.1:24125974-24395974 GCF_949319135.1 Squalius cephalus | reverse complement strand
TGCAAAGCTGATCCTACAGAAATCATTATAATATGATTATTTGTGGCTCAATAAACTTTTATTATTATTATCAATGTTAAATTTTAATCATATTTCACAATATTTACTGTTTTTAATGTTTTGTCAAATAAAAAGCCCCGACGAACATGATGAACTGCACTTCTACAGCACAGTTAATTTCAACATTTACTAATACATTATTAAAATAAAAAGTTGTATGTGTTAACATTAGTTAATGCACTGTGAACTAACAATGAACAGCTGTATTTTTATTACGGTAACTAACATTAACAAAGATGAACTAAAACAGTAACAAATGTGTTGCTCATGGTTAGTTCATGTGAGTTAATACATAATGTTAACTAATGAACTTTATTGTAAAGTGTTACCAACATTCTACAATATATAAATAAATATATATATATACACACACACACACACATATATATATATATATATATATACACACACATATATATATATATATATATATATATATATATATATATATATATATATATATATATATACAGTATATATATGTATATATATATATATATATATACATTGTTTAAAGAAATCAGCTAAAGATACTAATAAACGAGATTTGAGCAATATTTACCATTAGACTTGAGGGTCCTCAGTGAAGTGCTGCCTGCCAACTGAAGGACAGCTTGCAGAATAAGAAACACAATCTTGCTCATCTAAACAAAAAAAAATGAAATGAAATGTTAATATTATAATCTTATTGTGTCAGTTATTTAAAGTTAATGTTAATATAGAAAGAAAAACATGATTTATATATTAATATTATTTAAAAAAGTTATTCATCATGAAATCATAAACATAGTATTTAATAAACAACATCTTAAACAATATCTAAAACCAGGCCGCACAGCTGTGCAGTGAGCAGTCCAGATGTGGAGGACACCTTTGTTTGAATCTTACCTTGAACTGAATGAGTTGTGGTGACTCTCTTCCCTTTCACTGAAGTCCTTTTAGACCTGAGCTGCATTTATAGATGAATGTGATACAGAAGTGTGAATTTCCAGCAAGCAGAAGTGTCTAGCTGTAAACAGAGGGATGTGGTATGTATTTGGGATTTCCATGCGAGAGGTGTGACAGTGTTTGTTATGTGTTAGGGGTTTCAGCGGGAGTGCTTGAGCATGAGAATGAAACACCTTAAAGATCATCTAGCAATTAAATCATTTTCACTTAGTGAAATTGGTAGATTATGTTTTTGTGTGTGTGATTCATGCTTCACTGCTGTTATATGATGATTATTATTTGTTAGTTTTTTATATATATATATATATATTATACACTAATATAATTTCTGCAGGAGCATGTGAGGCTTATATTGATGCCTTTAGTATACATAATATATATATATATATTTATTGTAATTTATAAATATAATCTATGGTTAGAATATTGTATACATATGAAAGGCTTCAATTTGGAAATATATAGCAATTTATAAACATTGTAATTTATAAATATATTACTTTTTTCATATATGAAAGGCATCAATATGGGAGCATATATTCATTTATAAATATATCACAATTTATAAATATGATTGCATATTTTTTACATGTATGAAAGGCATCAATATGGGAGCATATAGTAATTTCTAAATATATCACAATTTATAAATATGATTGCATATTTTTTACATATATGAAAAGTTTCTATATGTTCTATATGTAATTTATCATTTAATATATCATTTATTTATAAATATATCATTACATATGAAAGGCATCATTATGGGAGCATATATAATAAAAAAATTACATATATGAAAGATTTCTATATGGGAGCATAGAGTAATTTACTAATTTATAAATATATAATTAAATCTTTTTACATATATGAAAGGCATCATTATGGGAGCATATAGTAATTTATAAATATATCGTAATGTATAAATATAATTACTTTTTTTTTACATATATGAAAGGCATCATTATGGGAGCATATAGTAATTTATAAATATATCATAATTTATAAATATAATTTTTTTTTTTTTTTACATATATGAAAGGCATCATTATGGGAGCATATAGTAATTTATAAATATATCATAATTTATAAATATAATTACATATTTTTTTACATGAGGCATCATTATGGGAGCATATAGTAATTTATAAATATATCGTAATGTATAATTACATATGTTTTACATATATGAAAGGCATCAACATGGGACCATATAGTAATTTATAAATATATCGTAATTTACAAATTGAATGACTTTCTTCATATATGAAAAGTTTCAATATGGGAGTGTATAGTCATATATAATATATCATAATTTATAAATATATAATTACATTTTTTCTATATATAAAAGGCATTCATCTAATTTATAAAAATATCATAATTAGCATCTTCGAATTGCTCCGTATGTTTATAAATATAAAATATAAAAATTAAAAAAAAATGAATTACAAATATGTATATTTGTAGTGAAAATGATTGCCAAATGCAAATGTAGAGCGTGTCAATTTGAACATTATGGTAGCATCATCATGAAGATATTTAGGCAGTATTTGTGCAGATATCCTAGTGTGAGTCACACATTTTAGTGAAGTGTAAAAGCGCCAACCACAAGAGAAAGTGTGTACCTTTAGTCACGTTTTGTACATCAACCAAAAACCAAAACTCAGGGAATTCCAAGATGCTCAATATCGGGACTATACAACAATGGAAATACATGAGTGTGACAAAGCCGCATTTAAACATTTTAAACTAAAGCCACAAAACCTATGTATTTTTTTGACATTATAAAGTAGGTCGAACTGGGGTTGGGTAACATAGGCCTTAAATAAATATAAAAGGGTTAATTGTTGAACGTCATCATTAAGATGACTAAAATATTTTCCATCCACTCAAACCCTGCCTCAAAATCAATAATAACGAGGAGGAAGTTTAATGTGATGCTTCAGGACCATAAATGTATCCGCAATAAAGATTTCTTCTCAAACCATTGGTTAATATATTGTACATTACCGGCATTGTCATTCTTGCGTATAGTTCCGCAGTTCCTCTAATATGTTTAATGATAATAGCATAAAAACCAAGTTTATTAATTATTAACAACAACACGTCTATGATAACCTCTAAATCTTTCATAAATTTCAAAGTAATAAAGCAGAGGGAAAAATCAGTTCTCTTAGGAAATAAAGAAGGTCCAGGGTGAACTGCGGCTTCCCCATTATAACACAATGGACTTTTTGAATGGGCTGAATAAAGCACATATTTAACTTGGTTTAGAGCTGAGGCTCGCAAAACATATCCGCTTAGAAAATCCAAGCCAATTGTCTGAGTGAATGTGAAATGTCATTCATATTTAATAAAAAACATCATTTTGTGTATGGTTACCCTTAGTAGTGTATAGGCTTCAACTCTGTTGACACTAAGCAGAATAAATAGGCCGTATACCTAGAATAGACTGGTTATTACCAATAATTAATTAATAGTAATATCAAACCAAGTGGCACAAACTGTTAAATATAAATAATTACAGTAAGTATTTTAAACTACTTAAAAAAAATTGCTTCAAATACATTTTTAAATGAATTATTCCATTAAAATTCATAAATATACACACTTTTTTAAAATATGAATATCCATTTTATGCACTACTGTGTAAAAGTTTGGGGTAGGGAAGATTTTATTTTATTTTTTGGAAGAAATTAATACTTTTTGAGCAAAGGATGCATAAAGGTGACAGTAGATTCAGAAATTCAGCATCACAGGAATAAATTGCAATCACAGGAACATTGTAAAATATATTAATATTAAAAATAATAAATTTTAAAAAAAAACATTTTTTATTTAAAATTGTAATAATATTTATATAATAAATATCGTTTTTAATGCCTTTAAGTTTTTTGATAAAATAAATGCAGTCAGTGTGAGCATTAGAGACTTATTTCATTTTAAAAAAAAAAAATTACATTAAATGAAATATAAAAAAAAAAAAAAAAAAAATCTTACCAACCTCAAAGTTTTGAATGGTGGTATAATATAATATGATATAATATAATATATAATATAATATAATATAATATAATATAATATAATATAATATAATATAATATAATATAATATAATATATAATATAATATAATATAATTTTAATATTTAAAATATATGAAATACATTTAATAATACTAACAAAATCAGACACAGCAATACTGAGGTGTACAAATGTTTCATCATCTTTTAATTAAAAACGCATTCTGTATCATTAAAATATGCAACTGTTTTGAAATTCTCTTTCATCAGGACAAAGTCTTGGATCCATTGAAAAACACTTAAGAGTCCTGTGCTAGCGGTTAGCGCACGTGCTACGACACATTGAGCTGTTTGAGTCTGGCTCCTGTCATTTCCAATTTCCTGTCCTACTATCCCCTCTCAACATAAAGGCCAAAACACAAAATAAGAAAACAAAACATGTATATAGAGTACTTTGTGAGATTGTGGTTCATTCAGCTACATTCAGAGCTACATTCGTGTCCTCCCCAGCCATACTTTTTTCAACCCCACCTTTCCTGGTGCAGAAATATGCAGTCATACCGAATTCTTCTCCTTTTACTTAATCCCTTGCTCATAGCTTCCTCTTTCACGCATGTACACACTCTTATTACATGATAACCCCCTTCCAACCCTTATATTTCCCTCTCCGGGATGCGTGAGGCAAAGCTGAATAAATTCATAAAAGCGCCTCGAATTACAAGGAATCCAAATGGTTCCGCAAGTAATGGCTGAAGTCTTTCCTCCATACCAATTTCACACTTTTGTGCAGACAGTTTGACAGGGCGTGAGAAAGTCAAATACGTTTGGTGAAGGATATCGATCGGAATATCTCTCTGAACTGAAAGCTATCTGGCTAAATGTGACGACCCCCAACAAGTAAAAGCACATGTTCCAAAAATATTCCAACTAGAGTATTTGACGGGGGAGAAAACATTCCCCTCTTTTGAAATGAAAGAATTGAAAAGAATGGTGTTTAGAGACTTTATGTAGTCGAAACGTTATCTGATTAAGAACAGGGATCAAATATGGTGGGGGGGGGAAATAGCATTGTTTTTTGCAACATGTAACAGACCTCCTCTTAAAAATCTTTATATATTTTTGGTTACAGAGTTTCTAATAAAAACAAAAATTAAGAAAAGAGTCCAACAAGTGATCCTCCTGTTGCTGAAAGCCAATAGCGGTTTATAAAGTCCAATTGGCCCCAAGTGTCTCCGTTTCAGAATTCAAGTTCTGACAGACACAGGTAAGTCCACACTCCTGGTCTGCCTTGCAGACATATGCTCTGGTCACAAGAAAAAAAAAAAGAAAGAAAAAAAAAAAGAATAGAATATGAAGAGTATAACTCCATAATCTTGAAAGATAGCAAAGCAATATTAAGTTTCCCTTGCCAAAACCATACTCATTGGACCTCTATTGGTCAATTCAGGGCTCCAGTTTTCTAGACCTGAGACTTTTAACCAGAAAGTCTGAATCTCAACTCCCTTAGAAGAGCTGTAAGTCAAAGGCAGTGTGTTATTTAAAGGGAGAAGCCTCTAGAGATGTTCTCTCTAGACTCAAACGGCCAATCCCGAATCGGAGAAATCCTCTTCTAAAAGACCCCGCAGCCCATTAGTGATCTCCTCTCGCGTGCACACTTGGTGTGCCGGTAAAAATCCCCAACGAGGCATTAGTTTTCCACAGGCGTGGGGTTCTGGGGCAGTGGTGGGGTTGCGGGAGGCTGGCTGACGATCACCTGAACGACATAGTCTCTGGAGATCTTCAGCTCTTCCAGCTTCATCTTGTCGGTGAGGGGTCGGCCTGAAAAGAACCAGCGCTGGCTGGTGGACGCCACCCCCTCCTGGGTCTGCAGACGCCGCTTCATCTGCTGGACGCTGTCGCTGGTGCGGACAGCCAGGCGTAGATCCCGGCCCGTGGAAAGACGGAGACGCAACTGGCACTCCTGGCCCTCGCAAGCTGGAGCTTCTGGGACCTCGATAGTCTCGGACTCGCTCTTTTCCTCGATCATGTTGACGGGAGGGGAGAGGCAGTAGACGGGCAGCTGGTAGCGGTTCCCCAGCTCATCATAGCATTCAGTCAGAGCGCCTGGAGATAACAGAACAAGAAGCCATTTAGACACATTTAGTCCCTCTTTGTTGACTTGTCTAATGCTTTAAAACAGGGGACCATAATATTCTTTATGTAGTCGAATCCAAAAGTTTGAGATCAAAAAATAAATGAATAAAGTCAAGAAATATTGAAGGTTCTGCGCTGTGTTTCGGACATTATTCAAATGAGCAAATTTATGAAATTGATTATGAACTCTTTTGTAGAAAATGTCATTGAAGCACAAGAAAATATGCTTTAAATCGTTCTCGAACGCTGGATAAAACTAATAATTTGTTCGTAAAGTTCATACAGTCTTGAGTTCTGTCGATAGTAGGGGTGTAACGATACCCTCATGTCACATTACGGTATGATTGCGATACTCCAAGACACAAAAAGGTTAACAAAAAAATTAACTGTCGATTAAAATGCTAAATTTGGTATTACATTATGGGTGTAAATGAATAAGCTTGTACTTGCACAGGACAATAGTGACACCAGAATAAAAAATATTCATGATTCTGAAGCTGAAAATAATTATTTTAGACGAATATGCTTGCACTGTCACTGACTAGATATATTTTAAATAATGTATAGGCCACTTTTTACTGTTAACATAAGACATTTGGCATTAAAAGGACCCACAAATATTCCCCCATTGTGTTATTATACATTATATTCAATGTAGCACTGACTAAAACTTTTTTCCACACACAGTAATTTTAATTTTGGGTGAACTATACACAATACATATTGTCACTATCCACGATACATATTGTTGCATTTTTGTATTGCGATATATTGTGAGACCCCTAGTCGATAGAGAAGTTGGATAGATAGGCAGACAGAATAACAGTACCACAAGGTTCAGTCCTGGGCCCATTTTTATTTTCTTAAACCAAACACAACTTTGCATTTTTTTTATTATACTGGTGATATGGTTATCAATTGTGCGTCCATCATCATCATCAAGGCCTTTAAGTATTTACGAAAGCAGTTTTATAAAACAACAGTGTCTTACAAACCCCACAGTGTGCAAGTCAAACTTGAGAGTGGCGAGGAAAACTCCCTTAGATGTTCAAGAAGATGGGAAGACACCTTAGGAGGAACCAAGACTTAGATGGGGAAGCCCTCCTACTTGGATTGGCACAAATGTAAACTAATTTATAAAAGGCATACAAATGTTAATGTAAACAAAAAATGTATTAAAACAATTATTATTATATTAAAATAATATTTTAAGAACCATCAGAAATCCTCCAGGTTTTTGATTCTGTAGAACAGACACTTGGTATGGTATTATTTGGTACTGGTATTAAGGTTGTTTTAAAATCCTACTATTCCTACTAAATGAACAAAGAAACACATCACATGATGAGCATTCCTATGACATAGAGAATGACTGTGGATATGTCAACCAAAGAGGAAGTAGGAGTAATGAATCAATGGCAATGGGACAGGGTTCACATCACAGGAACAATACGATTACATCACTGGCTTCTTCCAAAGAGGAAGTAAGTCATTTAAATCATAATGAGCTACTCCTCTGAGGAATTTAGCTAAAATTACTGTCATGTAATTATCATGATGACACAAGTAAGTTTTGTTTTTATGATTTGTTTTTGTTTGATCAGTAATGAAAAAAATGTCATTAATTGCTTCTGAAACTTTCTGGTGAAACTTTACTGCTCGTCAGAACAAATCACTTCTGACTAACCCAGAAAAAGAAAAATAGAAGGAACAGTTCACCAAAGAAATGAAAATGAAAAAAAAAAAGATGCAGTTCATACAAATGTACTATATCATTTCCATCCTGTGAAGTCAAACTATAGCTTTGTGTGAGGAACCAACAGAAATTAAGTCTTTATTCATTGCAACTTAGAGAATTTCATGTAAATTCGTAACAGAAATTGCGCTCAGAATTTGTCAATGAATTTGTTGATCACAAAACCAGCCTGAATGATTTGTACCCAAATTGGAGTTTAGTTCTGTTTGTCCGGTTGCAGCTGTTAACATCTCACAGGATGGGGAAGAATATCAGGGAATAACATAAACATTGGTTCATTCCCCGCACAATGATCTCATGAACTCATTGTAAATATTGTCCACAAACTTTATTGATGACTATTATGTTGCTTCTTCATCCTTCTTAAAACTTGAATGCCTCAGTCCAGCCATAAAACAACCAGTACATTTATTCCAATTTTATCATACTAGTGCAAAAAATGCCCGTGCAAAATCAGTTTTTGTGTGTGTTTTTAGTAATTGTTGGTTTGGTGTGTTTGAGTGCTCATTGTTACAATTACACAGCAAAAGTTCAGTGACATTTTTATTTGTGCATGGTAGAAAGCACACAGTGAACTCCGAGAAAACGCTATGCTTGAGCAAACAGTTTGTGAATAGGCAACTACAAATGATGCCCGTGAAAGAGACTGTGAACGCATTGATTAGGATATGTTTAGTTGGTGAATAGCATAGGCTACTATTACACAGTAGCGATAACGTTAAGCGCACCAGAATGAAATATAATATTCAGAAGTAAACAGCATAGCTGACATATAGATTCAGTTTACATCCACAAATGAATAAGCGTGTCAATTCAGGGAGCAGTGCAAAGTGCCCGTGCAAAATCAGTTTTTGTGTGTGTTTGGTTTCTTGGTAAAGAAAACACATTTTTACTCCAATTAATCAAAATGGATTTATCACGTTTTGGAACCAAACTATAATATTCAGAAGTAAACAGTGTAGCTGACAGATTGTCAGAATGTTTATTTTTAAACCACAACCTTCTTGGGGCTTCTTTGACCGAAACAACTCTCTAGTGTCAGAATGTTTATTTTTAAACCACAACCTTATAAAAATGATATATTTAACGATATCTTTAGCATTTCTCATCCAAACAACGTCAAACTTGGCACTGCACTTACTCGTGACCGTAGCGAGACACCTGTCAAGTTTGAAATCCATCGGACTAACGGTTCGAGAGATATGTGGTTAACAGACACACAGACAGACAGACAAACAGACACACACACACACACACACACACACAGACAGACAGACGTTTCTGTAATTTATAGAGAGATAGTGCTTTATGGAAAAAAGGTCATACATGATTTGGAACAAATGATGAGTCAGTAATAGATTTTCGGATTAACTACTCTTTTGAAACTAAACCAAATTTCATTTACTCACCTCATTAGATAGGTTTTGTCTAAAAGCCCGTTCACACTAAGAACAATAACTATATTTTTAAAAATCATTCTTAGAGAATAGCAAAGTCCACACCACAACTATTATGACAGACGGAAGAATAATTGGAATCACTTTCCAATTTTTTTTTTATTTTTTTTTTTCCAGCTGATGAACAATAGGGCTGTCAACGAATATTCTAAATTCGAATATATATTCGAATAGTTTTAAAAAACAGGAATTCGAACGTGAAAATTAACGTGAAAAACACGCCCGCGGAAGCAGAGGCGCGGCTGTCTGCTTTGCGAGTGGGCGCGCGCGCTGCCTGAGGGACAGGTCACACAAGTCGCACTGTCAAGCACAGCGTCACTGCTGAAAGTTGACAGTGCACAAAAAAGACAATGGAGTAAATTGCAGTCAGTTTTTCATTTTTTTTTTAATACAAGCACCAAGAATGTAAGTAGGCTTTTTCTTTTTTAATAGCACTTTATTTTTTATGAACCTCAGGGTAAAATTTCTTTGTCACATTTCTCGGAATTGTGTGCCTCATTTTATTTAGCTAACGTTAAACAGAAAAGTTCCATGTTTACCACAGCACAGCTCGCTCGGAGCGTTCAATGTCGGTTCTATACTGTAAAACTTAAATTAATGTTAATAAATTTGTTTCAATCACTGAATAAAGCCTGCTATATTTGGGACAAGAGTCGCGACCTTAAATTGCTTGCACAAAACTCTTGATCAGCACTCAACATGTGCTTATTGTTGTTAATTTAAACCGTTATGCGCAGAGAGAGCGTGGGCGCGAGGGAGGTCTGCGGTCTTGGCCATTAGTTTATTTACTTGGTTTTGTGTTGGTAATACATTGTCAAATAGGTTTAAACTTAAATTTACTACCTATACAAGTAGTTATGTCTCTTTGTATTAATTTGTCCTGTTATTGACGTAATGCGCGTCATTGACAAAATGCGCAACCAGATGTTCGAATATTCGTGTGTTTTTTAGAGGGAATATTCGAACGTCATTTTTGAGCAATTTTGACAGCCCTAATGAACAATAAACAGATGAAAATCCATCCAGCAGAACGTAACTGCATTTCACGCTTACAATACATGTAATGTAGAAGAGTTCACAGTAGAAACCAAAAAATAAAGTCAGTTTAGTTTTCTAAAAAAGCTTCACAACAAATATTTTTGCTAGTGGCGATTTAGTTTAAATAATACAGAATATTACCCTGGTAACCCAGAGTTCTCGCGAGAGCACAAGTTGAATTTGCTCAGCGAGATTGAATGCGTTGGAATATCACAATGATTTGGCAATTAGGCTAAGTTTCCTACAGACTGTCATCATACCAGTATAACAATCATTCCTTGTTCTGCAACTTATAAACACGAGAGCGTAATGAGACATTTTAATGCTTTCAAATCTCATGATATTAGATTCATTTCGGATTCATGTTCGATTCAACATCGTGCTTCATTTTTTATTCAAGTAGCATATTCACTCCACCTACTTTTTAAACGAATGGTATTGATCCTATTGTGAAAGATTCATCCATGCATGTTTACTTATTCTATTTTAAACCTGACCTTGTATTTTCAGGCAGTATGTCATAACTTGATCTTCCAGTGAAACAACAGACTTCTCCAATCATTGGATTAATTCAAGTCAAGTCACCTTTATTTATGATTATTATTAAATATTCGTTGTGTTTATTTAGCGTCAAGTAAATATAAGGAAACCAAGCCTTAATTATAACTGGATTTTACTTCTTGCATAATACATTTTGAATCTACTTGGCAGAAGTGGCTCATTGGCCAAATGGCAATTCCTGTCAATAAAGAAAAAGAGAACAAAAGGCAACATTTTTGTTGCTATATCGCCCAGGTCTAGCGGACAGCGAACTGCTTCCTTGCAGATGTTATAAATCAGCATCCTCCACAGTGTAAGGGTATTCATGTCCTAGTTGTGTCACTCAAAGTGAAGACCAAACAAGGATGTAAGGAGATGAGATGACACTGACGTATTATTCACTCCATGTGAATCTCATCTCTATTCAATCACAATCTTAAGTACCCCTCTCATCATATTAATGTGCTTTTGACAAACGCCTTTAGACAGGTATTCAGCCAGTGAGAGTCAATAAATGTTCAAGAGCCGCTTCAGAGGCGATTTCTTGGCTCTCAGTCAAATACAGTAACTGTCCTAGCATCAAGAGCCTGACCAGAAACCCAGAAAACAGCTTGTACCTGATAACAGCTGCAATGTAATCCTCAAGACAATAGGTGTATCTATTTTTATTTTTAATGGAACTGGTTAAAATACCATTCTGGAATCTTTCTACACTGCACAGAAAAAAAAATGAATGTAGATAGATTATCGAATTAATAATTTATGAGATCTTTTATGGATATCAAACAGTACAATATGGCTATTGTAGACCAATCAATATTTGAAAGAAAGACCCTGATTCTTAAGTGAAATAGCTTATAAGCATACATCGCAACCAATGTAGTCTGATTCGGTGTTATACTAGTATTATTTATATACAGTTTTAATTCATTTGTTTAATTTAAGATCAATTTTCAATTTTAATTTAATTTTTAGCTATTTTGTTATGTGATTGTCATTTTTATTTTTTAAGACGAAGTCATTTAAGATTAATTTATTTTTATTTCAGTTTTAGTTCAATTTAGTTTCTATTTACTTCCAGTTAGTAATATTAGTGCTTTAACTTAAACTTATGCCAAGGCAACATTTACATTTTTTGTTTAGTTTAAGTTTTTCCATCTAATATTCATATTTTATTGTGGCTATATTTAATGTAATAAAAAATCTGTTATAAATTGATATCGCAAGTAAAAGCAATTATTTTCACTATTGGCCATTAGCCACATGTTTTGGATTCAGGGATGTTGAAGTTAACGTAACAATAAGATAGATAAAAAAAAGATAAAAAAAAAAAAAAGAAATTAAAATGTTTTAGTTAATAATAACTGGTCTGATTCCCAAATACTGTATATGACTTTATGAGTCAGTTTCTTTTTATTAAATCAAACACATGCAGGTTATTACTGTATGGCATTTACTCTGTCACCACCAAAATGACTGAAACATCATTAAAAAGCTTTTTTGGAAAATTGTTAAGAAGTATTTCAATTTGAGATGATGTGTTTCATGAATAACGCCCATTAAAAGGAATCAATTGATTCTCATAGCTAGTTAGGACACATAGAAATACCACGTTTGTGATTTTACTAAATATAAAAAGCTGCACTTGATCCTCTGGGATGAAAAGGATAAAACTGGGTTACGCAGATCTTTATGTACACTATCTGAGATAGAGAGATATGATTAGCTCAGCATTTACAGTAAAAAGGCCCTACGGTTCTGCAAGACTACTGTCCCAGTTAGACACATTCAAGAAAGGTCTAGAATACCAAATTTCCAAATACTCAGTCTCTACACTGAAAGCAATGTGATTCAATACCAATAAAGTGAATGGAAGTCAAATGCTCTTCACATAAACTTGACCACAGATACTCAGAAAGCAAGAGAACTGCGTAAACCCACCTCTGTTTACTCACACCCAGAGAAGAGAAAGTGGAGAATGGTTATGATCTGTGACCTTTTCACTGGTTGAATCTCAGAGCTATAAATACACCTAAGCATGTCCAACAACCACAGGAACGATTCATGACAAGCAGAGCGGCTCTAGAACCCCCCGAAAACCTCTGTGGATGGAATTTCTCCTGCTGCTGAAACAACTGCTGATGCTCACTATGACTACATTGCTGGGATGCTTTACTGTTTGACATCGCCTGGTCATCCGGTGTGGTGGTGGTGGTGGTGGGGGGGGTATACGTTGAAAAGGCCACTATGGGGTGAAAGTTTTGGAAGCGGTGGTCTTATGAAGAATACATGCATGGAAATGTACATCGTACATTGCCGTTTATGATAAATGTGTTAATGATAATGAGTCAATGTCAAAATATTGTTGATAATGATACATGGGCCAAATTCATAAAAATGTACTCCATATTCACTCCATGTATAACCATCAATTAAAAAAACATCTAACATTTTTCTTGTTCTGTACTGACACTGTTGTATGAGAACTGAACTGAGCTGGACGATGCAGAACTGCTTTATAGATGACATGAACTAATTGAATAATTGATGATCTTTACAACGGAATTGAATCATCAATCGTTTTCCTGTCGTCACTGTAAAGCTGCTTTGAAACAATCTGTACTGTATAAAGCTCTATATAAATAAAGATGACTCAACTTGTCAAATCAACATTTATATTAATGATAATGAGTCAAATGACAAATATCTTTGACACTTATGGAAGAAAACGTGCCAAATTCATAAAAATGTACTCTGTGTTCATGTTGGTTGCATAAGGTCCTGAATAGCTTTTATACTACGTTCCAATTTAATAATTTAAATTCAAGTAAAAACTTTACAATTACAACTTAACATTTTTATTACATATTGAATACATCTTTTTTAAGTTGTTGTTTTTTCAACTATCATAAATTTGATCAATAATTATTGTTATAATTATTAATAATAATCATTATGAAATTATAAATATTTCAGAAATGAAAAATATGGTCATAATAGAAGAGTATTAAAATTGTTGTATGTATGAATTGCGTTTTATGTATTTCTGAATAATTTAATAAATCCATAAAAAAAAACAAATGTCACTGACCAAAAAAATATCTATTATATCTTACTGTGAAATTCAAAAAGACACATCCATCAGCACAATAACAATCTTATTATCGCATATATTGTATTATATTGTTCCTGTAGCTCAAATGGCAGAGCGCGGAGATAGCAACACTAAGGACACAGGTTTAATTCCCAGACAACACATACTGTGAATGAACTGTGCAATAAAACCACTTTTTGAATTAATAAATAGAAATGTATGCATTTACGAATGCTGCTCCACCTGATCATAGCAGCTATTCAAACTCCGTACAAAAATCAAATAAACACCCTGGGCTTCAACTCCGACAGCTCAACTAATATGAATTCTTAGGTGGAAAATAAAAGTGGGAATGACTAGGGGAGAAAGTATGTTTTGATTCACAGGAAGGGGTTGATTCGATCTGCATGTGTCCTGTTGGAGAGCTCAACTGCAGCCTAGTAACAGCGGGAGGGTTTTTTTCCAGGCCGTCACCAGGCAGCCCGGCTCTCAGGAGACGCTGACAACTGCCTGCAAGAATCTCCAGCTGCACCCAGGCAGATGTAGACAATGAAAACCACACAGAGGAACACGGGGAAGTTCACATGCATTCAAATGATGACATAGTTTTTACGTCTGAACCGTGGTCAATAAGCAAATAAGCGTAATATGCCGGCTCCTAAGATTATGCAATTAGTGAAAAGTGGACCTTTGGTGAAGGAAATGACTGAATTGAGAACATTTCTGTATAATAAATAAATCTTACTACGGGTATGTTTCTTGTTTTTTTTGTTTTTTTTTGCATTTTTCACGTACAGATGACAGCATTGTCAAAATTATCCCCGTCTACACGGATTCACGAAAACGACTAAAAACGCTGTATTCTGCTGCCAGGCCAGTAGTTGGCGATGTCACTTTGTAAAGAAACACTACGTGCCTATTGAATACGTATGCGCATGACGTCATCGTTTTCACAAATGTGTGTTTTTGTAGTTTACACGGAGACGATAACGGTATCGTTTTTAAAAACTTGCAGTTTGAAACTTGTTTCTGAGGCCCCCAAAACGCACGCCGTTGTTGTGTAAATGAACAGCCAAAACAGAGAAATGTCTATATATTTCTTGGTATGAACTTCTGGCCTGTAGGGTCCAATTATTAAAGTGATCGTTCACCCAAAAATGAAAATTCTGTCATCATTTACAGAATGACGTGTCGTCCTCATGTCATTCCAAACCCATAAGACTTTCGTTCATCTTTGGAACACAAATGAAGATCTTTTTAATGCAATCTGAGAGCTTTCGGTCCCTCCATTGACAGTCCACGCAACTACCACTTTGACGCTTCAAAAAGTTCATAAAAAGATGAGTAAGAAAATTCATGGATTGGCATTGAAATGAGATGATCCACTGAGCAGATATAATACTCTGAAGAATAAAACTCATTGAAAACAATGTAATCACAGATTAATTAATGTGCCAAAAAGATAGAGCTGCAGAAACTAACCAGCCAATGATTAAAACGCTCATGATTTTAAAGCTGATGTCTAGAAATTCTCTGTAAAGGCCAGGTTATACTTCATTTTCCGTGTTCCACTTCATCTCGTGTCTGCACAGCTTTCAAGTATACTTAACCCTGGATGCTTTTTTTATACTCTACCAGACGTCAGAGAGCAGCAATGAATAGAAGAAAAGGACATTTAAAAGCAGCCTACTTCAGTCTAATATGTTACCATATCTTCATGCTTAACACTGAGAATTAGAATAATTGTCTTGTGACGGTCGGAGATCTAAATCAGAGAAAATCATAGCTTCGAGTGAGTGGCGGGTGGATGATTTATATTAACAGCGAATCCGGTTGACATTAGAACTGATACGCGAATCTCTAATTGACAACTGTCAATGTTCTGTTGCCAGTCATGCCTCGACGTGAGCCACCTACTGCTTCATGCTCAATCATTCTCCTAAATATGTATTTTTACTTGACTTTATTTACATATGTGACCTTGAAGGAATCCAAAAGTAATCCGATTACATTACTTTCACATTGTGGTGCTTGGATTACATTACTGAATACTTTTTTTTATGAAGTAATTTGTAACTGTAACGGAATACATTTTTAAAGTAACCCTCCCAACTCTTGCCTTATGTAGCCCCAAAAAATATTTGGAAATATAAGCCAGACTTAAATTGTACTGCATCATGTAAAGTGCTTGCCATTCATAATGCTTCCCCCATTGCGAAATTCATTTTTGGGTGAACTATTCCACTGACAGAACTGACAGATGAAGAATAGAAAGAGAAAATAATATTTTCAATAGATTTCAATAAAACCATCTAAACAAAGGAAAACCATGGTATTTACCAAACCGAACAAATCTTTTTGTCAACACGAGTGTCTGGTTAGAATCAAGGCGCGCTGGTCTGTGACATGTGCCTCTCACCGTGTGGTAACGTTATGCTGGCGCCATCAATGATGGCTTGAGCAAGTTCGTGGTCATTGCTCTCGAAGGCCTGGGCAGCCGCCTTAAGTGCATCCCAGATTTCCTTGCGACCTTCAAAAGCCGGTGCCGTGTCCCAGAATTCATCACGCTTACTGCGCAGCTGGCCATCGGTCATTGGGTAGTCGCTCTTCCATTTGGGCTTCTCTCTCTTCAGGGGCTGGTTTCGGCCCAGTGCAACTGCAAAACAGAGACGAACAGGTCAAAACATATGACAATGACTTTGTCCATGGCTCAATCAGATTTCAGAGCCTAAACTTTCCAAGATATACATATTTATCCTTGATGAGCTGATAGCATAAGGCAGAAACTGAATACGTTTACTGAAACAGCATGACTTGATCTCAATGTTTCTGTTCACAAAACTGAAAATAGAAGGAGGATTAACAGTTGTGGGAGAAGCCTGCCGTAACATCAGTTCCAGATTGGACCTTTGAATGGTGGATTAAGCTAAATATGATTCTTGATCATTGTTCCATATTAAAAGCAAAAATACACTAGCACTGCATATCATTTTGCACTATATTAATAACACATGGCTTATAACACATGAAGGTGCAGGTGTAATTTTTTACAAAGTTTTACACAAAAGAACAAATGGCACTTTAGAAATTTAATTAAAGTGACATACTTTGATTCACATAACATAATATAAATTACAACCCTGTGATCTACATAGGACAAGCAGTAAGGTTGAAGAAAATAGAAATAAAATAAATAAAATAATGTACATTTAGGACAAGCGTTTTGGAGAATGGATGGATATTATTAGATTATAGTAATTAATAATATAATAGAATATAAATTATAACCCTGTGATCCATCTACACAGGACAAGCGGTATGGTTGTAAAAAATAAAATAAAAAATAAAAATGTATCACATAAAATTAAAAAATTTACATTTAGGACAATGAATGTATATTATATTATATTATATTATATTATATTATATTATATTATATTATATTATATTATATTATATTATATTATATTATACAGAACTCAAGGTGTCTTACACAGCATAAACATAAAAATATATCTAAACAAAATAAGCAAACCATATAACACAATATACACTCTACAGACACAGCGGAGCCTAAAACAATTACACAGTCCAGTGAGATGAATCGCACACATTCTGATATACCAGTCCAAGAGAAATAAAACTGGACAAATAAAAATGTCCAAACAAGGAATGTCTGCTACAGGCACAACATCAAATGCCAAACTCAAACACATGACGGTCACAGCCACCGCAATGCAAAATGCCTTTGCCAACACCAGTCACTGCAAAGAGAGAGCTTTAACTACCACTACAAACCACCAACAATGCGTGAAAAGCTGTTGAGATTGAATCCAAGAATGTTCTTTATATGAATATGAAGCATGACCAAGAATACCATGGATGAAAAGGAAAAAACGAACAGCTTTGATTTGATACAAAAGCAGTTGGTAAACAAACTATGCATCCAGGCCAAAAGGTGTCAGCATAGAGTTCAGTTACGAATAAAAGGCTAACAAACAAAAACAGAAACTTACCAGAGAATGTCTAATAGGAAGAGAATTGGCACTCTCTGCTTACTTCCGGTTTCTGGACTGGCTGCAGTAACACGTCTCTGTCCATGCGGGGGCGCTCGCAGGCGAGTGCAGAATGAATGGAGGTCTATGGCGAAAAACCCTCAAAATCCACTTTTCTCAGGATATAATTTTTTGTCTAGTAATTTGAATGTTGTATTCGAAAGGAGATGCAAAGAAATTACACATAGCTGGGTGTTAGATTTTTTAGAGTCACTTATTTGGTTTAAAAAGTCTTTTAAAATATCAATGACGTCAGAATGCTGACGTCATTAGCAGAATGCTAGCGTGTTATGGGCAACAACAACTCAACCTGTAAGAAATCGAAAAGAAATATGTACTCGTTCATTCAACTTTCGACCTATAACCCATGTTGAACTTGCAAAACCTACAATAAAATCTGAGATTTCTCAAAGGCAATCAGGTGAAAGAGACACATTTAGCCGTCTAGCCCCATAGACTCCCATTCAGTCTGCACTCGCCCGCGATCACCCCCAGTGGAACTCTAATGGAACTGCAACCAAGATCGATACAATGGGGCTAATAGGAAGTGCCAAGGCTCTCCGTAGACGGGCTCTGAACTTACTGAGTCTACCGTTGGCATAAGAAAAAAAAGAGAAGACAGGAGATATTTTGGGAAATCCAGGAAAAGGGTTGAGGGTTCATAAGGTTTCCAGGTGGTGCTGTGGAAAACATGCTATATCCCACAGTTTAGATATGACTTTTTGGTAACAATTTGGTAACAGATCATCTTGTATTTGTCTTGCATGTCCTGAATTATTGAGGTCACAAGCAGATTTATAATCTAATCATTTTTGGGTCATTTTTTTCTGCAAAAACATACATTTTATAGCAACATATTTTTAAACAAGTCACTTATATATTTATGTATAATAATAAATTACATTTAATGTTTTTAATTTGTAATTATAGCTATAAAATTCAACTAATGTTTGCAATTGAAAGTTCTTCTGTTGCCTTGCTGACATATTTACAGCAGAATTTGCTAAAACAATATTCAAAACCTCACAGAATCCTAAATGTTTGAGTTTACAAAGCCTAAAACGGAGGCTCCAAGCCATCCATATAAATAAACCCTAAAAACACCCCATATGAAAAGGAAGTGGATGTTAGTGGCACATGTTGTAACATTCTGTCTGTTCCTTTGAGAATAGATATAGCCTACCGCAGTAATGGCATTTGTTGAAAGCAAAACCTTGAGATGTATTGCACTCTCTATAAACCAGCACACAGACTACAGACACACAGACTCCCAGTCAATAACACTGGCAGAATTACCAAGGGCTGAAATCCAAGCAGTTACATCAGAGGGCCCGAGACGTCTTTGAGAAAAGGAGATTTGCTGGGTAAAACATCTGGCTGCCATTATAAAACCTTTTTGGTTTTGGTCAGGAACGCAGGTTGCAGAACAACCAAAGACTGTGATAATGCTACCCAACAACACTAAGATTTTCAGTGATGAGACACAAAAACACAAGCATAAAACTCCAGACAGAGAATAAAACAGCAGCTGGACATGAATAATTCAGGCACAGCCAATAAACCAGTATAGCACTTTTTATGACCCAGAAACACCAGAGAAACAATATTTCAACAACCCAGAATCAATCCTTGTCGTCTGATACAGCACCTTACTAACGCAAGAGGGGGGAGAGATTGATTTCCTACATTCTGCGAATTAACTTCCTGTTTGTGTGTTTTGTGACGCGAGGCTAGTCCTTGGTGACAAAGCAGCTCTCTGATGACCTCTTCCTGTTGTCAAAGAGCCAGCAACACATGCAACTTTGTGAATGGATAAAAAAAAAAGAAACTTGTGGTTACTGCAGAGTGCAGACCATTTTGCAATCATAGGCAATTTCCTCTCCGCTGTGAGGAGACGACTGTGACTTTTGTTTTGGATCCTGAATAGGTCCTGAAAGGGCTCGATAAAGAATTCAGTCTCGCTAATTACAGTATAGTTACGGTATATACGACATGGCGTGAACGAACCTATATATTACACACAACATGAAAGGTAATATCCAAAAAAGCATAATAGGAGCACTTAAAGTAATCATGGTGACTGACCCACGATTTCTGTTAGTGACACATGTAAAGAATGGATTAAAAAGAGTACAGGTGAATCCATTTATATAAAAGGATAATGCAGTAGCTCTGGTCAATAACTTGTGGGCTGCCTTTGTGTATAGACAACATCAGCTTTCTGACAGTGAGATCGCTGATCGATTGCTCCTGTCTGCCTCGCTGCCTGCTGTGAGTGTGTTTGTTAGCTTCGGTGCTGTAAGCTCCGTCTTAGCCTTGTATTTCTTTGTTTTGAACCATCATTTACTACCATTTCTAGTTGTTTATACTACTACATTTTACCCAACATCTCAGATTAAACTGACATCGCTAGCTTCTGTTATTAGTACTACTAGCACAAAACGCTAGTAATTCGCTAGCCTGTTAACGCGCCACCCGTGCGCTCAGCTATTTTTATTTATTTATTTTTCTCTCGCGCGTCCGCGCCTTTGAGTTCATAAAAGCTCAGGTGAGTAAGAATCAGTCAACAAACACGGTGAGTAATGTCTTGTCCTGTTATTGTCACCTGCACTTCATGTCACATGTTTAGCATAGCTTTCTCTGTCGACAATATAGGATTTATATGTGATAAATGTAAGGAGACAGTTAGGTTGACAGAGAAGATTTCAGAATTAGAAACACGCATCCAAACTTTAATTGAGGATAGTAAGAGTGCTAGAGCTTCAGATACTATTTTGGATGCGCCTAGCGTGAACACTTTACATGAGTTGGTTCCGGCTGAAGTAGTGCCTGAGCAGCCGGGCAAATGGGTGACAGTGAGGGATCGCTCTAGTCGCGGATCTAAAAACCACTCTTCTGTTCCGATTACCATAACAAATCGATTTGCCCCGCTCAGTGAAACACCCACTGAGAATGATTGTGCCCTAGTTATTGGCGATTCTATTACACGGAACGTGAAAATAGAGACACCAACCACCATAGTCACATGTTTGCCGGGAGCCAGAGCGCCTGACATCAAAGCAAATTTAAAAGTGCTGGCTAATGCTAATCGTAAATTCTCTAAGATCATTATTCATGTCGGCACTAATGATGTTCGACTCCGCCAGTCGGAGATCACCAAAATTAATATTAAAGAGGTGTGTGAACTTGCAAGTACGATGTCAAGGACTGTAATTTGCTCTGGCCCCCTTCCTGTTCGCAGGAGTGATGAGATAGTTAGTAGATTGTGTTCGCTTAACGGTTGGCTGTCTCGGTGGTGTCCGCAACATAATATAGAATTCATAGACAATTGGAAAAGTTTTTGGGGCAAACCTGACCTGTTGAAAAGAGATGGTATTCATCCCTCCTGGGATGGTGCTGCTCTTCTCTCTAGTAATATGGCTCATAGTCTTAGAGCTCAAACATGACAATCTGGGGCTCAGGTCAGGAAGCAGACAGACTGGCTTAACCGACCTTCTGCTAGCGGCCTCGCGTCACCAAGGTCAGATAAATCCCATCACATAGAGCCTCTTTCACCTAGCTATCATCATATAGAGACTGTGTCTGTTCCCCGAATTTGGAAATCCAAAAAACGTTTTTACCCATCTAAGTTTAAAAATTTAATTGATGTTCAACAAATAAAAAACAGCTATAATACAGATGAGCAAATGCTAAAGCTTGGGTTGCTGAATATTCGATCGCTTACTTCAAAAGCACTCATTGTTAATGATATGATTTCAGATAATAACCTAGATGTGCTGTGTTTGACAGAAACCTGGCTAAAACCAAACGATTACATTACTTTAAATGAATCAACCCCGCAAGATTACTGTTATAAACATGAACCTCGTCTGAAACGCAAAGGGGGTGGTGTTGCTGTAATTTATAGTAATAGTTTCAAAACCACTAAGAAATCAAGTTTCAAATATAATTCTTTTGAAGCATTGGTGCTTAATGTAAAAATATATAGTGTAAACGATAAATCACGTTTGAGATTTGTGCTGGGTACTGTATACAGGCCACCAGGGCACCATACAGACTTTATCAAAGAATTTGCGGACTTTCTATCAGAATTAATATTGACTGCAGATAAAGTACTAATTGTTGGTGATTTTAATATACACATCGATAATGAAAAAGATGCATTGGGATTGGCATTTAAAGACATTGTAAATTCAATTGGAGTTAGACAACACGTGTCAGGACCTACTCATCGTCGTAATCATACTCTAGATCTAATATTATCACATGGAATAGATGTTGATGCCATTGAAATTCTGCAGCAGAGCGATGACATCTCAGATCATTATCTAGTCTCGTGTAATTTGCACTTAGCCAAGGCTGCAAAGCCGACTCCGTGTTTCAAATATGTTAGATCTATCACTTCTGCTACTAAAGATTGCTTTAATAATAATCTTCCTGATCAGTTTCATCATCTCAGCATCCCAGATAGCTTAGAAGAACTCGATATTGCAACAGAAACTTTTAACTCTCTCTTTTCCAGCACTTTAGACACAGTTGCTCCGTGGCGCTTAAAGAAGATTAAAGAAAATAGTCCAACGCCGTGGTACAACGAGCACACTCAGGCCCTTAAGAGAGCAGCCAGAAAAATGGAGCGCAACTGGAAGAAAACAAAACTAGAGGTATTTCGCATTTCATGGAAGGAGAGCTCAATTACTTACAGAGAGGCTTTAAAAGCGGCTAGATCTGCTTATTTTTCAACCCTATTAGAAGAAAATAAACATAATCCTAGGTATTTATTTGAAACGGTGGCTAAACTAACGAAAAATAAAGCTTCAAGCCCAGAAGTTTCCAAGCAACACAGCAGTAATGATTTTATGAACTTCTTCACTTATAAGATTGATAATATCAGGGACAAAATTATAACTATGCAACCGTCTACTACAGTATCGCATCAGGCAGTGCATTGTAGCCTCCCTGAGGAAAAATTTGATTCATTCGTTGCTATAGGAGAGGAAGAATTTACTAAACTCATTAAATCATCTAAATCGACAACATGTATGTTAGACCCTATACCAACTAAGCTACTGAAAGAGATGCTTCCAGAGGTCCTAGATCCTCTTCTTAATATCATTAATTCATCTTTGTCTCTAGGATACGTACCAAAAAACTTTAAGCTGGCTATGATTAAACCGCTTGTTAAAAAAACGCAACTTGATCCTACAGAATTAGTCAATTACAGGCCGATCTCGAATCTACCTTTTCTGTCAAAGATATTAGAAAAGGCAGTATCCTCACAACTGTGTTCCTTTCTTGAAAGAAATGATATCTGCGAGGATTTCCAGTCAGGATTTAGACCGTACCATAGTACCGAGACAGCTCTCGTTAGAGTCACAAATGATTTGCTCTTATCATCCGATCGTGGTTGTATCTCGCTATTAGTGTTACTCGATCTTAGTGCTGCGTTTGACACCATTGACCACAACGTTCTTTTAAATAGATTAGAACATTATGTTGGCATTACGGGAAATGCACTAGCATGGTTTAAATCATACTTATCTGACCGTTATCAGTTTGTAGCAGTAAATGATGAGATGTCTCATCGATCACAAGTTCAGTATGGCGTACCACAAGGCTCAGTACTAGGACCGCTGCTGTTCACTCTGTACATGCTACCATTAGGAGATATCATTAGGAAACATGGAATTAGCTTTCACTGTTATGCTGACGATACTCAGCTGTATATTTCTTCAAAACCTAACGAAACTTATCAATTCATAAAATTAACGGAATGCATAGCAGATATAAAAAATTGGATGACTCGTAATTTCCTACTTCTAAATTCTGAAAAAACAGAGTTTCTAATTATTGGACAAAAAACTTCCTCACGTAATAACCTAGAATACTGTCTAACACTTGATGGCTGCTCTGTTAAGTCTTCGTCGTCGGTTAGGAACCTGGGTGTGCTCTTTGATACCAATCTTTCATTTGAAATTCACGTGTCTAGTATTTGTAAAACTGCATTTTTCCATCTTAAAAATATATCTAAATTACGCCATATGCTCTCATTGACAAATGCGGAACAATTAGTTCATGCGTTCATGACCTCAAGGCTAGATTATTGCAATGCTCTACTGGGTGGTTGCCCTGCACGTTTAATAAACAAACTACAGCTGGTTCAAAATGCAGCAGCTCGAGTTCTTACCAGAACCAGGAAGTATGACCATATTAGCCCGGTTCTGTCAAAACTGCATTGGCTCCCTATTAAACATCGCATACATTTTAAAATATTGCTGATTACTTACAAAGCACTAAATGGTTTAGCTCCGCAGTACTTGAGCGAGCTCTTAACGCATTATAGTCCTTCACGTCTATTGCGATCTCAAAATTCCGGCCAGTTGATAATACCTAGAATATCAAAATCGACTGCTGGCGGTAGATCCTTCTCCTATTTAGCACCAAAACTCTGGAACAGTCTTCCTACCATTGTCCGGGAAGCAGACACACTCTGTCAGTTCAAAGCCAGATTAAAGACACATCTCTTTGACCTAGCATTCACATAATACATTATAGACTTCTATAATTTAATGTTAGGCTGCATAGATTAGGTCAGCCGGAACCGGGAACACTTCCCATAAATCCTGATGTACTCGTTACATCATGAGAAGAATGGCATCTACGCTAATTTTAGTGTCTGTGTTTATCCCGAGGTTTTCCTGCAGCCTGCCGGATCCGGGCCGTATCCAGATCTGACGAAGGACCTTCGCCTGGACCTGATGACAACGCAGTGCTGAAGTGCCAACTAGTCTCTCCCTATGGAGGATCCCTCTACCACTCTACAGATAAGGCGTTGTCGGGAAATTCGTTTCGCGTTCCTACCCCAAAGCAACAAAATAAAATAAAATTCTTTATCAAAATTTATAAGGAAAGACAAGTACTTTGTTTAGGCTTGGCTTGTAGGGAATTCCAAACCTGCGTATTTTCAAACGCACATAACTATAGAACCCACTCTAAATGCGCATGTGAACGCCATCAGCGTTTCTCACAGGTTCGCGTTTAAAGTCTGTGTAGAGGGAATGGTGTCGTCTTAGCGGCCCCTAATTTAATAACAAATGATCGTTGCGACGGAAGCAAATCAATCAAAACTAACTTTAGATGGATAAAAACTTAACTCTGCTATAAAGCCAAAACAATCTCTGTTACCTTAAATTATACGCTTATTTCTGTGAAGCTGCTTTGAAACAATCTACGTTGTTAAAAGCGCTATATAAATGAAGATGACTTGACTTGACTTGACATGGTGTCTTAAAGGTGCAGGCTGTAATATTGACAGCTAGCGGTTGAAGTATGTACTGCAGTCCCTCCTGCTCAGACTCGACCCTCACGCGGGATGCCAGATTGAGGACACGCAAAAGGAACGAGCGCAATTGATAATGGAAGGCGACAAGCCTTACACTGTAAGCTGATCAGCTATTATATCTGCTTTTTAATATGCTCCCATTCATAGAGATTTTTGAAATGGATGCCAAGGCTTTTTAGGTCGGGTAGAATCTGCGATCACTGATCTAGTTTGTTTGCTGGTTCCATGGCTGCAATACGCTGTGTTTTCCGCCAACTGGCGAAATATTATTGGGTAAATTGGCAGTGGGCGGGACCACAGAGACCAAAACAAAAATTCTGACACAGAACGCACATTTCAAAGTAGAATAACTGGCTGTAGCTTTGTTTTTCAGAGAAACAAGTCGGTGAACTTAGCATGTTTCCTAAATATCTGCAAATATATGGTGTTTTTATGCTTTAGTACAGTCAAAAAATTACATAAAGCCTGATTTGAAACGTTCTATGTAGGAAACAACTCTAGACATGAATGCTAGATAGGAGAACAGCAGTGTTCAGTTGAGTTTGATGTTAGCATGTGGCTAAGCTAACAATGAGATGCTGTAAAATTCATTTAAAAAAACAATGCAAGAATACTGGATAAAATAGTTTTTACTGATAATGTTAGTATTGAATGAAACAAGTATATGCAGTGCATTGTGGGATTCGCTTATCTGTGGAGGAGACATGAAATGCTGCCCTGGAATCTGGACAAAGCATCAAGACAGCACAACACTGCGATGTGTCTTTTGGAAGCAGCGTTCGCATCAGGAGCATCAGCATGGAATCTTGTTCAAATGAAGAAGAAAGTAATAGAATAAATATAAAAAATAGGAATAAATGAAAAAATAAAAGGAATAAATGAAGTGAAAATGAATACAGTGAAAGAATTTTAAGAGAGTTGTGACAGCAAGCAAATGAGACTGTCCACAATACATGATTGTTACGGACGCTCTCCGTGATCAAGCTTTCAGCCAGACAATGACTCCGGCAGCAATATACTAGACTCAGTACAAACAAATCGCAGTGTAAATACACTAAGAGCCGCAACAGTGATTCTCTATTCCTCGGGGGGTGGGGGGGGGGGACAGTCATTGTCTCTTGGAGGGCTGTAGAGCGTGTGGACTTCCCTCAGGGTGCACATTTCTCCATGCTGAGACAGAAAATCTATAACATCACAGTTCTATTTCCTGTTTATAATGATGCACTAGCGGCAGAGTCTTTATTTAGATAAAGTGGGTTGGATGAGGTGACAAAAGCCCATGGTTATGTTTGGAATATCTTCTCTTAATTTTTGTACAGTACATAGTAAACAGGGTTTGAAATTAAGTTTTTCACTCACCGGCCATTTGGCTACTAAATTCTTAAGTTACCGGCCATTCAGAACTTCTACTAGCCCAAAAAAAAAAACAGATTAACTATGTCACAGCTTTATATATATATAGAAAGGGTATTGTTCAAAATTCATGTATAACTTTGATGAAAGGTTTTGATCCACACTATAGGCTATATATAATTTTCATACATTCATTTCTTATTCAAACAAAATCATGTCATCCAGCCATCTCCTCCGGAGATCCCTTCCTCTTTCATCCTCATTCTTTTCACCAAAAATGTGTTTTAGGTGGACAAATCAATACAGTACAAAGAGCATTAAAAAAAATTAGGATGTTGGAAAATAATGTCTTTTCTGTTAACCAAATGCTTTTTAATCTTCGCTATTGCTTGAATGCAAATGAACAAGCGCGCCGTTATTTGTTGCGTAGTGACGTGTGTTCAAGTAAGCCAGATATGCGCAGATTCTGCGCAATACGCTGTATTTAATATAATATGATGACTCATGAGTTGAGTATTTGTGCTTAATCTGTGCAGATTTGACTTTCACAAACTTCCCCAGCAAAACAATGAGTAACCTGCAAAATTGTATAGTGATTCGACAGCGTTGCCCGCCGCATTTCATTTTTACCCGCATTTGGCGGGTTGGCGGTTGTTAATTTCAAACCCTGATAGTAAATGCAAAATGTGTAGTATGTGTAGCATAAAAAAGGTGTAGTGTGGGTATTATTAGTGATGCACCGACATTAATAATTAATTTAATAATTAATTTAATAATTAATGAACTAATCAAATGTATTTACTGTTATGCATTTACTGTATGTACTGTTTCTTTCAACATACCTTCTGATGTTCATTCTGTTGTAGCTTATTCATGTTGTGCACACGAAATAGACACTGACACAGTCAAAATGTGCAATCAGAGATTTAATTAAATGTCACCGTTTTTTGGTCAGTGATTCCTGCCCTCCGAAACGGTTTCGGTTAATGGTCGACCTGTGATTTTTTTAAACACTGATGACCGATAAAGCTGATATTTATGATATGAGGAATTTTTCACAAAAACAGAGATTTTGGCTTGTGAAGTCGGAGTGCGCGCTGTTATCTCCTTTGTATGACGTCAGATTGTGCGCCGCTATCTCCTTTGTTTACATGAGGCGAGGCTGCGCAAATGGCAGACGTAGCCATAATATTGCTGCTAAAAAACTGTGCTAACAGTTCATGTTTACGGTTGTCAGATTACAATAATTTAAACCCCAGTCAGAGCTTTTCTGTTAAAAGAGCACGTTTTCTACCCGGTCTTTTCAATAGTATCTGGCAACCATACGCGCGTGCGCTCTCTACACTTCTGAAGAAGCGCAGATGATCTGAAAACACATACAAGTAAGCTGGAGTTCCACGATCTTCATTTGAGATTTTCATTGAAAAGATTTTCTCACGACCCCCCACCCCCAAATATTTTCTCATCGGATCTGCACAAATCACGTAGGTGACCCATTTTGGTTTTAAAACAGCGAATTTCGCCGAAAGGTGAGGAGTTTTCATGCCTGTATATTGTGGGTGATTCAAATATGCATCCCAAATTTACTTTGTAAATGTGTCAAAGAGTGGGTAATCTTTACTTTAGAGTAAAATTGCCAAAATCACTTGAACACACAAATTAAACTAAACATGGCAGTGACATAAGGCAATTTAAGTTTGATGCTAACATTTATACACACCGTAGCGACAAAAAGGGTCTGTGAAATCAGGACGCAATTCTACGAGACTGGTGTTGGTAGTACACCAATACTACAGTACAATCCCTAAGTGCATACTGCACAGTTTAAGTAGGCCAACACCAGGCTGCAGGTCATGAATGGCTTCGGAATTATTTCCCCATAATTCCTTTACAAGAAAAGTAAACTTGTGGAGAACTGCAATAAGACTGCAGGTGGTCACCTGATGTAGACCATAGTGGTCTCACTTAAAATACAGTGAAAATAACAAAACCTAACAAGACTCATTTACAAGAGTTTAAAACACCTAAGAGGTATTTGGACAGGCCTGTTTCTAGTTTTTCTGCAGGATTGTGGATTGTGGATTTCATTTTCACAAGAAACCCAAACGAGGACCATCTGGATTAAGCTCCAAAAGGAGAACATTTCGTGATGGCATGTGTGTGCGTGTAAAAAGCATCCTTGGGTGCAAGCGCAACACGATTTTCCTCTTATTCGACTGCCGAAATCTTTCGTTTCATCCTCGTTCTTCTTTTTAATCCTTTCCTTCGTTCCTCCCCCAACTCAAAGTCGGCATCAAAAGCCCATTAGAGAAACCGTAGCCACCACACACACCCCCCCCCCCATAAAAACACAGAGAAACAGACTTCATCCGTATGGTATTTAATACTGTATGTACTTCCCATCAGGCCGGTCGGCCACAGGACTCTCTGAGAAGCATTTGTGCGAGGGCGTGCTGACATCTGGGAACTATCGGCACTGCCAGGCCTCCACACGGGAGGGAGTGAGAGCCGCTGATACACAAATGTGCAGAGAGAGGGAACGAGGGGAGAAAGGGTGAGACAAAAGAAAAGCCAGACGCAATTAAGTCTACAACATCGACCGAGGAGAACGGCCTTGTCGAGACTCGGGCAGGACTCCATGCAGGGTGTCAATAATTCAATGGCGACTGGCAGAAGCTTTGTGTCTCGTAGAGAAAATCATCCGTCATTTGGTTTCTCTCAAGATGCATCATGTACGGCGGAAGATAAAATGATGGCAGTGGAAAGAAAGTGGCGGAAGGATGGTTCTCCTTTCAAAGGCCACGTTCAAGTAGCCTACATATGTCAGGATCACATGACAGATGGGTCGAATCGCACAACCTCTGATCGGTCCTGGAGAGGCGTCTCGGATCTCTGCGAGTCTCCGGAGATGAATACCCATCTTCATCTCGGGTTCCACCTCTTCTCAGAATGAGAACTGTCCTCTCAAGGGCAAATTCAAGGAGAGACTGCATTTCCTCATTCGATTCTTAACAATACAATGTATACCCGTTGTTGGCCAATATTAGAGATTTTACAATTAGATTAACTTTGCTAATGCTCACTTAAAGTTAATCCTTGCAAATATAAATTTAACAACACAGTTAACTGTAATATTTAACAAATATTTATTTCTCATAAATGCTGTGACTCCTAAATTTCCTTGTAGCATTGAAAATGATTTATTTTTGGTTTCAATGTAAATGATTTAGAAAAAAATGCTATATAACATTTTTATTGGGGGAGTTGGCGGAGATGAATTCCATTCGCGCCACTTTTATGTACATCGGACGAATGTCTTTAGTTGTTGCATCACGTCTTGCAAAGTACACAGAACGGCAAACTCAAAACATACTGCATGCCATCATCATGTGACATGACTGAACAGGCTCTTCAGTGGGAAACCAGTTTGGGGTTACAGGGTGATATGGCCTACATTCATTCTATATAGAAAGTACTTTGTAATGTCCATGAAGTAATTACTTATTCAAAATAAGTACCTACTCAAGAGAGTATGCAATTTCGAACGCAGCCAATGCTTCCCTGCGGCCACCATTGACGAAATTTCCTGCAATCTATAGTTTTTACTGTTATACAGTAGGGGGCGCTATTATGCATCATCTGAAAGAGTACTGAATCTCCAGATCAAAACACAGGCGAAAAAGAAGCACTGTTTATGCAGCACATGTAAAATAACACGATCATTAAACATTAAACAGCATATAATTCAAAACTACCTAACGTTACCGAATGAAATGTCCACCCAGGACGAGCTATAGGACTGTGCAAACTTTGAGGGTGTTGATGGACTCGTTCTACTGATCGATATTTTGATCATTGCTCTGAATCCCATCCAGACATAGTCAAAACTTGTTCAGAAATGTTCAAAATGTTGCTTTTTTATTAAACAAGTGTTGATACAAAAGAACGCAGGAATAAAGCTAGAATAAAATGTTCTTTGTTGTTGTTGATGATATATTTACTGATCCGTTATTCATACAACAATATATTCTGGGGGCCATGAAAGTTTTGTGAAAATGATCAAAAATGCTGTCGGTGGCTGGCAACTTTTTTAAATGCTGGTGAGGAAACAGTTAAAGTAGATATTTTCTGAAATGTCTCGGTGTAGTTGTAGTTTTTTTGTCCATTCAGTGGAAGTCAAAGGGCTTAAATCCTGTCTGGTTCCCAACCTTCTTCAAAACCTTTTGTGTTCCGCAGAGTTCCGTTTGAAAAGACATAAGTGCAAGTAAATATTTTTTTATTTTGTGTGAAATATCTCTTTAACTATGGAAAACATCAATGTTTCAACACTTTCAGCCATAGAGTTCACATCTTCTGCACTGCCTGAAATGCCCTTGCAAATGCCTCTGAATAACTTCCAGCTGTCTTGAATTCTCTGTTTGCTGGCCAACAATAAAACATCTTCTAACATGAAAGGAATTCTGGGAAACTAATGGCAAGCTGTCTGGGTTATTAACATAGGCAGGTATGGGTCACTTCACAGAGAACATCTGTAAGCCAATAGCTCGCGTTTCTGAATTCATATTTCACTGTAATTAAAAACAAAGGCCCGGGGCATATTCATGCCAACAAAATTTATATGTCAGAGACGAACGATTTTTTTCATCCTTACATCCTCCATTTACATATTTTATAAAATGAATGAACATTCCTTTAAGGGTATAAAGGAGAAACCTAGACATTATCATTAAAGGAAGCAGGCCAAGATGTCAGGCCTACTCCACGTTCCACATTCATCTCCATGACGACCCAATGGTCCAGGTGAAGCGTGGCCTGGCATGAGGACTCCTGTGCCTGCTTGGAGAACTCGAACACTGCATAATGCAAGACAGACAAGGCACTCAAGTTTCACCTCACAAACAGCTCCGAAAACACCCGGCATGAGCAGCGAACAGACTGCTGACACAGTGTTACGATGACAAAAATATCTGAGTGATAATGTATGAATGCTTAATAACTTTCTGTTAAAAACAGAGGTGGCTTTTGGAACAAACCCTTAAAGGTTGTATCAGTGATTTCAGGCCCCAAAAAAACCCATCACATTCATCTAATCTTTCCTAACGATCCGCTAGCTGATACACAAAAACAATTGGTTTCACCAACCACTCAAAAGCAAATAGTGTTCCAACCAATCACCGACAGGGGCTCAAAACCTCACAACACCCTCCCCCTGTCGGTGATTGGTTGGAACACTATTTGTTTTGGTTTTGAGTGGTTGGTGAAACCAATTGTTTTTGTGTGCAGATCTCAGAGCCTAGGCTGCCTACAGAGACGCGTTTTTTTGACGGCATGCTTATGGGGCGGGCAGCTCGCGGATCGTTAGGAAAGATTAGATGAATGTGATAAAAAAAAAATTGGGGCCTGAAATCACTGATACAACCTTTAACCCTTAGTATTAGGGTGCGTTGTGTTCACACTTGTAGTTTGGTTTTGGTTTTGATCCGGACCATAAAAGAAAATGGTTCGCTTTGAGTTTACATTTTTAACACTGAGATATAAAACAAAACTGTACTGAACTGTAATGGGCAACATAGCTCCTATGACGAGATGCACACGACACAGGAGCGTTTGAAAGCGGCGTCCGCATCTATCAGCGAATCCGTCGATCTGCGGATATATTAGGGATCCGTTGATAGACGCCTGCTTTCAAACTCTTCCGTGTGCATCCAAGCGCTCGGTGAAGAGCGTCAAAGATGTCATTGTAGCCAATCACAGACATATATGTTGAATGCGTCAACACAATGGCCAATCAGAGGTGTTTAAGAATCCGTTCAACAAGGCTGGGAAATGCTGGTATCGTCACATTTTTAAATATCAGTACCAACTTGGCACATTTTGACAACTCTATTACTTAAATTACAGTGTGGTTATTTTATTTTATTGGCTTTATTGGCTTTTTTTTTTTTTTAATTATTCAGATTCAATAAAACTTAATTAAAAAGCCTACTATTAAGTATTATTTTTCGTTTCGTGTCCGTACATACACTCTGCGTAGAATTTTTGTAAATGCAGTTGTCACTACCTGCATTTTTCGGGAATTAATTCGGTTGTAGAATACGGTTGTCACTCCTGTAAATTACTGAACTGTGTATGTACAGAACAGGACATAGCACTTCACTACACTAATTTACAACCGAATTTAGCTGCAGTGTGTACGTGGCTAAAGTAAACTTCATATTCAACCCAAACTTTGCTATTACTTCTTTGAACCATTAGCAATTCCTTGTGGCACAACTACCTCCATCCCCAAGGAGCTGTTAAATTATTGACATCCAAATCAAGCGCCGTGAGCTGTGGAAAATTAGCAGCCATTAAGCCCGCAGGTAACTGTCAATTTCAGGAACTGTTCAGGGTTTCATCTAAGGGTGCCGCTCTCATTACAATAATGCCACATGATGAGTAATTTAGTCCCATAGGCTTTGTCTAGAAGCTATTTTTGTTCACTATATGAGAGCCTGGAAGAGAAAAGCAGTAATTGCTGACATCTTATATATTGTTTTATATATCATCCATATTGTGATTTGGCACAAAGTGTGATATCAGCACTTCTCCGAACAAAAACACGAGTTTGATTGTGACACAAGCAGGAAATCACGAGTGTCTCAACTATTAACGAACACAGAAGACTTCGATTGTTGTGATGAAATAAAATTCTGTTTTGTGGCTTTTAATCCATGCATGTTATATCTGAGGCAATTTAGCATACTATATGCTATTGTACTACAGTGCTATTGTAGACTTTCTCTTCCAGCAAAACAGACCATAAATATCAGTGAGTCATTTGGCACTGGGTGATCATTAATTTTGTCTGAAGTGATCAAGGTTTGGCTGGTTAACAACAAAATCAGAATTATTTTGTTCATATGCGACAGATGACAGTGTGAACAGCACAAACCACATGGAAACTGATCTTTTCAATTCCGATTTGTGCCACTTCCACATGTGGTCCTAAATCCGAGACAGGTCGGATGTGTTGCAATGCAAACTCAGTCTGAACGGTCATATCGGAATTCATGTGACTTTTAAAGTAACTCTAGAGCACCATTCGTCCCTTCAAAGATTTTACATTCCCGAAGTTATCAAGACAGTTGGTAAAGGTAGTCAGTGGAAGGACAGTGATGTGACAGAACTTACAAGTATTACAGTGACAGCTCTATATACAAGCAAACCATGAAGGCTCGTATCATAAATGTTTAAAAACTCTGCTCTCTTTTTCGTGTCATTTTTTTTTATTTTATATTGCCTACGCATAAATTCGCTGGCTTCCACGGCAGATCATATTATAAATAAATGTGTAATTGCTTACTTTAATGTTATCGGCGTTTACTTCCGTATGACAGCGTGCTGCGCGACATCTTTTTATTATTATTTTGCATGCGGGTCAGTCAGGATATATTATATCCAGGATATATTATATTATATATATTATATATATTAAATATATTGGGGCGATAAATCGGATTTGATCAATAGGCCTCGAAGTGTGAACGTACCCTTAGTTGCTCCGCTCCATTCACGTTTCAGAAGTTGAGTCACAAAAATTGTTTAACAAAAATTGTTCCTTTTGAAATTATTTTTGAAACTTATATTAAAGTATTTTTGTTGGAGAAGAAAATAAACAATTTAACTAGCCAATTTTTTAAATGAAAGTTATACAAGTTGTATAAAAGCAATATCACACTCTCCATCGTGCTGTTGGTCTGAATATCAGCACGGCCTTGTCCTTAATGGCCAAATCACAGCCATGCAGATATTCAGTACAACAGCACTCCTGAGTGTGAGATTACTGGAATAAACAATGTTTGAAACCAAATGGTTTGCATTAAACAAGATAAAGATAAGGATGGAGAATAACCATAAGAGAATAAAGAATTTATGCATTCCAAGGCAAAACCATGACCCACATTTTACTAAAAAGAACAGAAACACATCCACACTAGCTATGAAGCTAACACTCTCTTTATATATAACACACAGCTAAAGCTAACCAGCTAGTAGGAAGGTGTTATATGCAAAAACGACTCAATGCACAAAGACAAAGCGCGGTGGGGGAGAATTAAGAAAATATTTGCATAATCACAAAAATCACAATCTTAATTGTCCCTACAGCCAGGCGCGTGTCCGAGAGGAGCGATCGAGCCTTACAAAGCGACGCAAAACCCAGCACGATGTTTCAAAGCATTAACAAGCCGAGAAGGAGACAAGGGAAGCAACGCAGACCCAAAAAAGCACAAATTTACTCTCATTTCCTGGGTATGCCTCATTTCTTACCTCCGGTTCCGTCCGAGTTTTCGTTTAAACTGCCTGAAGAATCATGATGACTGCCCACACAGCCACCCATGGATGTTTTCATGCGCCTCTTCCCCCCGCGGACCCGCTCTGGTTCGGTTTCCCCCCGTCCTCTCTCTCTCTGTGCTGGGATAGAGATTGACAGGGCGCGGGCATCAGCTGGAGAGAGGCGGGGTGGGTGTATATGCACACGCGGCTGTGACTCAAAACCTAGTGTGCTGCCTTCTCACAAAACCAATCGAGACGCGCATATTATGAGGTTCCAAAATGCTGTCTACCTAGGCCGCTCACTAGGTTTTGGGACGCGGCCAACGTGATCATCTCTAGTGCATTCACGAGTCTTACCTGAACTGGAGGTCTTGGATGTTGTTGGACACGTTAGACAGAATTTATTTATTTCTTATGTAAAGTTTTTCACATTTTATAAGGGGTTTAATCCATTTCGCAGCTTTTAACGGTCTTTAAATTACCAATTAAATATGACATGTAAAATCAAAGCACTTTTTAAAATGCGTTTTTCAATTAAAACAATTGAGGGAGGAAAAAGATAGGGTAGAGTGGGGGGAAAAGGCCCCCATACTGTTTTCCCATATTAACTACTAGATGGTTAAGATACGTTTTTGTTGTTGTAATGGACGTTGTCAAGAGTGATGTAGAAGTTTTCGCTAGCGACGGATTTCACGTTAAGTGATCTAATTTTCAGCAGTAAGAAAAATAGTGTTATAGTGTTTTAAAAAATAATTTTTAAATCATGCTTTTATGCAGAACATTACAGTTCTATATTGTATAAGAATAGTAAGGCCTGTAGTTAGGGAGTATGTTAAATATAAATATTTTCAGAATGACACTTTTTTTTTCAAACCTAGTCTGTGGGGTAAAACGCCACAGAATAACACATTTTAAAAGATGACTTTTTATCTCACAATTGCAAGTTTACATCTCGTAATTCTGAAGATTTTTTTCTATTTCTATTTAAGAATTCTATTTCTCAGAATTGCGAGATATAAAGTCAGAATTGCGTGATTAAAGTCGCAATTGTGTGTTATAAAGTCAGAATTGCAAGTTATAAAGTCACAATTGCGATTCAGATTTTTCTGTTCTCGCGATTTTGACTTTATTGTTTATTTATTTAATATATTTTCATTTTTTGACAATAAACATGCCAGAATGAGGACATGAAAACACGAATGAAATCAACTACCCACCTACCAATCCCTGCCTCCCACCCCACCCCACCCCGTGGTCTCTTTACAATGGATAGCCTACATAATGGATACAGCCACAGGAATGATAAAACATTTAAAACATAAAAAAAAAAAAAAAAAAAAACTAGAAGTGGGATAAAGTGTTAGGATATTCAATCTGAGTCCTGATCATTGCTTTGCACAATAAACTTGTTTGGAGACCTTCTCAGCAGCTATAGTCCAGATTTTTAATGTTGAAAGTTCACCTGAGCCCCTGGATATTTCTAACATTACAATGTCCCGAAGTTGAATCAACCACTTGAATATATCCAGGGTGTGTGGTTGGAGCCAGTGTTGAGCTATCAGTTTTTTTGCAGATGTTAAACCGGCCAGCCAGACAATTTTTTGCAGTTTAGAGAAATCAGACTGAGAATCATTCAGTAATAATACACAGGTATCGGATATTCAATGATTTTCGATAAGATAGCACATACCTCAATCCAAAACATTTTAACCTTTTCACATTCCCACATCATATGGAAAAATGATCCAAGTTGTTGGTCAGGACATTTATCATAAAAGGGACTAAAGGAGGAATACGATGTCTTTTGAGTGGGGTCCAATAAGTTCTGTAACAGAACATATAATGAATCAGTTGGTGATTAGGATTCAAAATGTTCTGCCATACTCTTCCCCAGTGCGTGACATCCATCTCTTTCCCATGTGTGCTGCATAGCCTCAAAGGCTTTCCCATACATCCATGAAGTGAAGTGACTAGAAGAGGACAACTCAAACCAAGCAATGATCGGGAGTGTGAGAAGTGTTTCCCCCCAGGGCACCCCATAGGCCTTCATGGCCGACCTTAGTCGCAAATATAACAGAGAAGGGGGTTCTGTTCCACGTCGCTCACACAGTTATTGAAAGCTTAACATGCGTTTAGGACCAGCAATATCTTTCAATGTGTAAATGCCCTTCTGCATCCAGTCTCTAGAGAAAAATGGTGTACCTCCCGAACGGATATTATTATTATCCCAAATGGGCGTACCAAATATGTGAATAATGAATACATTTTTCCATAAGTTTAAAATTGACAACTGTGTTGGCCATGATTGGACCAAAAGCTTGAATACATTGCTTGTTGTTTAGCCTAGAGAACAGTATATCTTGTAACCTGTGTTTGCCTGCTGAGCTCTCCTCTATCTCTCTCCAAGGAACCCTAGAGAGCGGGTCGAGCCTATTTGAGAGGCCCTATGATACAATTTGAAATTCAGAAGCGCTAATCCTCCATTATGTTTTGCACGCCTGCAGTGTTTCAAATTTCAATCTGGGTTGCTTGCCATTCCAGATGAATTTACGAATTTTAGAATTGAGTTTGTGCTAAAAAAGATTTAGGTGCAGGTAATGGAATCATGGAACTGAGAAAATTGATTCGTGGCAAACTCGCTATTCTGGCATGTAATGATAGTGGCAACAAGGTCCATTTTTGGAGATCTTGTTCAAACCTAGTTAGAATTTGTAGATAGTTGGCGTCAGGTATACCATGGAGGGAAGAATGAACAATAATGCCTAAGTAACTTATTGATGTTTTGCATGGTAGTCTAACTTTCTTAGCCATACTATTAAGTGGAAGCAAAGAGGATTTATCCCAATTAATTTTGTACCCAGAGAGCATTCTGAACTTTTCAAATACCTTCAGTATCTGGAGTGGACTAATGAATTCAGCTACCGCTGTAGTCGCAAGGCCAGAATTCTGGCATATCGGTGTTTAGCAAACTAATGGGTCTGTAGTTTGCACAATCCGAATGATCTTTCCCTTTTGTGGGTATCAGCGATATAAGTGCCGTATTCATCTGTGGGTGAAAGGCCCCAACCTCTACTGCCGTGTGGATGACCGTCAGGAAGACAGGGCCGAGTAGATCAGAATAGAATATTTAAAAAAATAATTCTGCCGGGATCCCATCTAAGCCTGGCGCTTTGCCTTTCTTAGCATCTTGTAACGTCCCTTTAAGTTCCTCCAAAGTAACTGGCTGTCCTAAAATTCTGCTTCCTCATGACTAAGTCGAGGTAGAGTATAAGAGACTGCAAAAAGGCAGTACAACTTGGACTTGTGGGATTAAGTTCGGATGTATAGAGTTTAGAAAAGAAATCAGAAAATGAGGAGTTAATTTCTTTGCTATTCCTAACCAGTCCTTTAGAAGGGTGCTTAATTTTTTCAATGTACTGTAGGCTTTCACCTAATTTTGCTTCAATCTTAAGCCTAAAAGTTTGCTAGGTCTGGCACCACTGAAGTAACAGGACTGTCTGGTTCTGTGAATCACAAATTCTGCTTTCCTTCTCGTTCAATTCAGCTTTAAGGGTCTGAGGCGTCTTAAAATGTGAATGAGAGAATGAAGATTTTAGTGACAATTCAAGTGTTTGACATTCTTTTTCGAAATGGTCAATTCTTTGATTCTGCGTCTTTTTTACATTAGTGGCAAAGGCTAGAAATCTTTCATAAAACCTTTCGTAGCCTCCCAGACAAATATAGGGTCTTCAACCGAACCAATATTAAATGAAATAAATTTAGACAGACCGGCTTTGAAGTCTTCATCAAACTGTTTGTTCTGTAAAAGAGAGATATTAAAACGCCACCGTGGAGATCTTTCAACAAATGGAGAACATTCAAATTCTGCCATTAAAGAATTGTGATCTGCAAGAATGGCATTGTCTGGTCAAAAGAGTTCAAAAATTCCTTGGAGCATATTCTTGAATAAGAGAGATGCCGTGTTGAGAAAAAGGTATAGTTTCTACTCAAGGGGTTCCCAGATCTCCAAACATCCACCAAATTCAGCGCTTTTACAAGATCATTAAGCGCAGTCGAGGAATTGAGCTGAACTTGACTGCAGGAGGAAGATCTATCCAGTACAGGATGTATCACCGCATTCATATCCCCTCCAATAATCAGAGAATAGTCTATCAATTCTTCCCCTTAATGTTTGTACAAAAATATGCAAGCCTGCCAGATTGATCTTTACTTTCTCTGTCAATCTTGAGGTTACAGTTACGAGAAATCAAACCAATTGTAGGCTACCTTTAGTTTTAGTGTTATCAGTAACAATACAAATATTTGGACTTATATTTAAAAATGACCTCAAGTTATCATCAGCTAGCTAGTTAGCTAGGCAGTTAGCATCAGCTAACAAGATTTTACAAATAGGCTGATTTTCAGGCTCATTAATAAATATTCATATCTACTGTTATTTTGGCTTGTCTTTTAAATTTTAAGCTAAAGCTGCTAGTACTCTGATTTTGCTGTAAATGTATAAAGCAAATTGCTTTGTCAGAGTGACAGATGGTACAAATTTTACATGGTACATTTTAAATTTTTGTTAAAAATCTAATAACATGAACACTCTGGACATTTTTCATACTTGGTTTATAATTTATGTCATTGTCACTGAAACCGATACATTTAACTTTTGTTTCACAGAAAAAAATACACATTCCTTAAGGGGAGAGGGGGTTTCCAATAGGCCTACTCAAACTATGTGGTCTTGATAGATAGTGTAATATGGGTGACATGTTCTGTAGACTAAAATAAATTGTGCTTGGTACAAAGTTCAAATTTAATTTCAGTTAATTGATTTCTGGACGTAGCGTTTGAAAAAGCTATTAAAAACTGTTTTGATTTGTCGAACATCATTTCATTTCTGTCCATTTGTGATATTTTATAGTTCTGATGACTTTACCCTTAAATTATGGAAAGGAGTAATCCAGTCTGGTATACAAAAAAACATGATGAATATATGATTTGAGATGAATTGATTAGGCTATCGTAATGATATTTGTTAATGATTATGATTATCTATCTATCTATCTATCCATCTATCTATCTATCTATCTGTTGTATTAGCTAATTTATTATATAGCTTCGTTATAAATTACCAAGTCCTCCAGACTGCATATAAAGAGCACATCCATGATTTATTAATAGCAGTACATAATCACACATCCTTCTCTGAGTCTCCCTTTGACTCCCATAAATTCCAGCAGTTGACACTTGACATCACATATTATATTTCAAACAAAATCATGTTCATTATGATTTTGTTCATTATCATAAACGGGTTCATACTGAGTAAAAAGTTTTCAATCAGCACTTTATGATGAGTTTTGCCTATAAAGACTCAACACAGGGTGGCAGCACTCCACCAGAAGAAATTTTTATGAACAAACGCCATTGAAAGAGCTGCTAAAATTGTATTCAACATTAATATTGTTCTTTTGTTTATTGTGAAGCTGCTTTGAAACAATCTTTATTGTATAAAGTGCTAGGCCTATATAAATAAATGTGACTTGACTTGACTTGAAAATAGGTATGAACTTGCATTTCTTATAACTATAAGTACTTTGGGGGGGACTGTATGTACTAGAGTTATGAATATGTGGAATGCAGTCTATTATTAACTATCTATTATACTCATATTTCTAGCAGAAAATGTACAAATTATTTTAATAATTTTAAAGAAACGTTATAAAATGTATTATTATTTATAAACCAATCATATGCTAGAAATCCCATCTAGAGTCTAATGTGTAGAAATATTTTATTGTGTAAATATGGGTTATGTATTCATTAACAGTTGTCTTCTTAGCCTACTCATTATATTTGTCTATGGGTGTTATGTTTTATTTTTAACCATTTGCATTTTAATTTTATAAAGTTTTATATTCTATTTTATTCAGATGTAATGTGAATTGATTTGTATGAATTATTTGGTTAGCAAGCCTTTGAGGCTCATTGTTAAAGGTCTGTATGGTAAACGTGTTATGAACCAAGGTGTTTCAAATCAAATAAATACATATAATGTGAAATAACAAAACATTTAAGCTTCCATACGGTTTACAATGAACAGCATTAATAAAGATGATTATTGATATATTGATGTACGTATTGATTCATTTCTTATAAATTAAACAGACATGATTAGTGTTCAATTTTACTTAGTCCAAATATGCCTTTAGTTTTTTAAATAACCTTTAATTGTTGATGAACCTGGTGAGTTAATAAAAGTGTGATCAATAACATAAATTAGTGGGTGGAGTCAGGGGTTGAGTTACCCTTTAATAAAATGTGACAATGAACATATCTATGAAAATAAACAGCCCATTTTTACACTTAAGCATCTAAGTCCAGGACATTTGCTTATGTAGACTGCAGCAACTATAATAATATTATAATACAGCAACTGATTTTATCTAAAAGTTATTTCATAATGTGATCCAGAGGAAAACAACCAGACCAGATCAGAGCAAGTCGTGTTCCCTTCAGGGTTTTCATTAATGATGCTGTGCTCACATATTCTGACAGGCCCGTTCCTGGTCTTTTGCTTTTGTGTGTAGGCTGAACACCTGCTGGCAATGTGCAAAGCATTTACCACTCTTCTTTCAGGGCCATTCAGACTGATCTAAAAACAGTTCATTCCGGAGATGAGTCAAATTATCTTCAGGGTGATGTGAAGAGTCTCTTAAACTGTGTGCTTCTTTCTTTTCCGTGCCTTGCTTCCATGTTCTTGATTCATTCATTTGCCATCTGACGAATCCTTTCGTTCACTCTTTAATTCAGTCTTTCTTGCATGGTTTTTTTTTTTTTTGGTTTCAAAATAGCTTGCTACACCTGAAAGTAGAAAATGAGGTAGAAAATTGCATGTCATTCACAACACAACTGAATAAAATACTAAGAATGGGAATTCATTTATAAGCCTCGCACTTCTGAAACCTAAAATGACAACTTACTACACTTGCTGACTTCTTGATCACGCTCATTTTTTCCTATAGGTATTTAAAAAAAAAAAAAAAAAATGTTAAGGTTATAAGCCATGAACCAAACCAACCATCCTTTTATTTTAAGCAAAAAAGTAGCTGAAAATCAGACAAAAGTACAAGATTACCTACCGTCATTAATGAAGAAAAAAACTACAATCCCATGAAGCATTGCGAACAGCATAATCAAATTTAAAACGATGGAGAGATATAACTATTGAAATGTATTTATTTAAATATGTAGATTATATACATAGGCCTATAGAAACAATATATTTTAATATGCATATACCGTAGCGTACACATATTTAAGTAGTATGAGCATATAAGCTGATTCTACGGCTGAGTCTGAAAACTTTACTTGTTGAGTACAGTAGGTACTTCTTTCAAATAAATAATTATTTTTCAACAGGTAAAAATACATAGTTCTATATATTATGAATGTAATCCGCACATTCTACATCCGTCATTGTCATGTGACTATACCAGCACCATTCCATTGGAAACTTGCAAGAGCAGAGATATTACCAACCAAATATAAACACATCTTTATTCACATCTGTTTCCACTTTCAAATGATAACTGGAGAGCGTCAAACGTTTCTATTTACGATGTGTTTTGCAGAGTTGAGCAATGAAGCCAATCACAAACATAGGCTATCTGTTGATTTCTTGAATACAATGGCCAATCAGAAGTGTTTAAGTTAGCACTGAACAAAAACTCTGGTGTTTTAAGTGGTGAGTGGTTTTCTATCATATATTGTATGGCCTGTCTATAACCATTAAGATTTTAACGTTATTATTACATCTGCTCGAATGCGGGACCCCCATCAGGAATAGTGAAACTTTCCTTATCATACTGCACATGCGCGAGCAGTTCGACGACACTTCTTGACACTTCCTTTCAGTTCCGATCATGTGTTTACATGTCCTCTCGATCGGATTAGAAAAGGAATAAACCACCCATTTCCGATCCAAATTTCATCCGGATCGATGTGTGCCGGTGAGTGTAGCCCGTGCACGATCCTACTTTCTGGCCAAAACACCTGTCAGATAGCCTAATGAGCTTTGAGTTTGTGATTTTTTTTTCTTTTTTCTTTTTCTTTTATTTGTGCATTCATTTTTATTTTACATTGAGAAAATACAACAGTTCCAGGTGACAGAAATTTTGACGCATTAATATTAAAGTGTAATCACAAATATGGTTAATTAACTGTAAATAGTTTGTTTGTGAATTTCATTTCATCATTTTTTTAAAGGGAAAGCGCATCTCCTTAGCATTACCCTGGAGTTGGTTTAACTTCGACCTACTATATAGCAGGGAAGCATGTGATTTCAGATGCAGCCACTGTCATTTGTAGTGTTTCATGGGAGTGTGTGAGTGTTCTTTTGGCTCAATTTGCTTGTCGCAATTCTCTGATTGGTGGAGATTTCTCTGAAGAATCATGGATAATGTAGTTTTTTTTATCAGGAAATCAGCTGTTACATGATTATTTAAAAAATAAGTTAAAATAATGCATGCTGATGGCTTCAGCAAAAGCATTCAACCTTACAGTCTGTTTTTACAAGTTTATAAGATATCATTAAAAATCAATAGCCTACCCCTAGGGTGTTAATGGGATTTTTTCTTTTTACTTCCGGAACCTGACTGTTGCACTCAAAATAAATATAATTATTTACCTGTCTTTAATCTTCAATATGATGTGACTGGTTTAAAGTGCTAGTTTTCCCAAAAATGAAAATTCTGTCATTAATTACTCACCCTCATGTCGTTCCAAGACCCGCAAGACTTTCGTTCATCTTCAGGACACAAATGAAGATCTTTTTGATGAAATCTCTCCCATTCTCGTGTTACGCAGCACGTTTGAGCTTCAGCAAGAACCAATGAGGTTCATTCTCGTGTTACGCAGCACGTTTGAGCTTCAGCAAGAACCAATGAGGTTCATTCTCGTGTTACGCATCACGTTTGAGCTTCAGCAAGAACCAATGAGGTTCATTCTCGTGTTATGCAGCACGTTTGAGCTTCAGCAAGAACCAATGAGGTTCATTCTCGTGTTACGCAGCACGTTTGAGCTTCAGCAAGAACCAATGAGGTACATTCTCGTGTTACGCAGCACGTTTGAGCTTCAGCAAGAACCAATGAGGTACATTCTCGTGTTACGCAGCACGTTTGAGCTTCAGCAAGAACCAATGAGGTTCATTCTCATGTTACGCAGCACGTTTGAGCTTCAGCAAGAACCAATGAGGTACATTCTCATGTTACGCAGCACGTTTGAGCTTCAGCAAGAACCAATGAGGTTCATTCTCATGTTACGCATCACGTTTGAGTTTAGCAAGAACCAATGAGGTTCATTCTCGTGTTACGCAGCACGTTTGAGTTCAGCAAGAACCAATGAGGTTCATTCTCGTGTTACGCATCACGTTTGAGTTCAGCAAGAACCAATGAGGTTCATTCTCGTGTTACGCAGCACGTTTGAGCTTCAGCAAGAACCAATGAGGTTCATTCTCATGTTACGCAGCACGTTTGAGCTTCAGCAAGAACCAATGAGGTACATTCTCATGTTACGCAGCACGTTTGAGCTTCAGCAAGAACCAATGAGGTTCATTCTCATGTTACGCATCACGTTTGAGTTTAGCAAGAACCAATGAGGTTCATTCTCGTGTTACGCAGCACGTTTGAGTTCAGCAAGAACCAATGAGGTTCATTCTCGTGTTACGCATCACGTTTGAGTTCAGCAAGAACCAATGAGGTTCATTCTCGTGTTACGCAGCACGTTTGAGTTTAGCAAGAACCAATGAGGTTCATTCTCGTGTTACGCAGCACGTTTGAGTTCAGCAAGAACCAATGAGGTTCATTCTCGTGTTACGCAGCACGTTTGAGTTCAGCAAGAACCAATGAGGTTCATTCCCGTGTTATGCAGCACGTTTGAGTTCAGCAAGAACCAATGAGGTTCATTCTCGTGTTACGCAGCACGTTTGAGTTCAGCAAGAACCAATGAGGTACATTCTCGTGTTACGCAGCACGTTTGAGCTTCAGCAAGAACCAATGAGGTACATTCTCGTGTTACGCAGCACGTTTGAGCTTCAGCAAGAACCAATGAGGTTCATTCTCGTGTTACGCATCACGTTTGAGTTCAGCAAGAACCAATGAGGTTCATTCTCGTGTTACGCAGCACGTTTGAGCTTCAGCAAGAACCAATGAGGTTCATTCTCATGTTACGCATCACGTTTGAGTTTAGCAAGAACCAATGAGGTTCATTCTCGTGTTACGCAGCACGTTTGAGTTCAGCAAGAACCAATGAGGTTCATTCTCGTGTTACGCATCACGTTTGAGTTCAGCAAGAACCAATGAGGTTCATTCTCGTGTTACGCAGCACGTTTGAGCTTCAGCAAGAACCAATGAGGTTCATACTCGTGTTACGCAGCACGTTTGAGCTTCAGCAAGAACCAATGAGGTTCATTCTCATGTTACGCAGCACGTTTGAGCTTCTGCAAGAACCAATGAGGTTCATTCTCATGTTACGCAGCACGTTTGAGCTTCAGCAAGAACCAATGAGGTTCATACTCGTGTTACGCAGCACGTTTGAGCTTCAGCAAGAACCAATGAGGTTCATTCTCGTGTTACGCATCACGTTTGAGTTCAGCAAGAACCAATGAGGTTCATACTCGTGTTACGCAGCACGTTTGAGCTTCTGCAAGAACCAATGAGGTTCATTCTCATGTTACGCAGCACGTTTGAGCTTCAGCAAGAACCAATGAGGTTCATACTCGTGTTACGCAGCACGTTTGAGCTTCTGCAAGAACCAATGAGGTTCATTCTCATGTTACGCAGCACGTTTGAGCTTCAGCAAGAACCAATGAGGTTCATTCTCATGTTACGCAGCACGTTTGAGCTTCAGCAAGAACCAATGAGGTACATTCTCGTGTTACGCAGCACGTTTGAGCTTCAGCAAGAACCAATGAGGTTCATACTCGTGTTACGCAGCACGTTTGAGCTTCAGCAAGAACCAATGAGGTACATTCTCGTGTTACGCAGCACGTTTGAGCTTCAGCAAGAACCAATGAGGTTCATTCTCATGTTACGCAGCACGTTTGAGCTTCAGCAAGAACCAATGAGGTTCATACTCGTGTTACGCAGCACGTTTGAGCTTCAGCAAGAACCAATGAGGTTCATACTCGTGTTACGCAGCACGTTTGAGCTTCAGCAAGAACCAATGAGGTTCATTCTCGTGTTACGCATCACGTTTGAGTTCAGCAAGAACCAATGAGGTTCATTCTCGTGTTACGCAGCACGTTTGAGCTTCAGCAAGAACCAATGAGGTTCATACTCGTGTTACGCAGCACGTTTGAGCTTCAGCAAGAACCAATGAGGTTCATTCTCGTGTTACGCAGCACGTTTGAGCTTCAGCAAGAACCAATGAGGTTCATTCTCGTGTTACGCATCACGTTTGAGTTCAGCAAGAACCAATGAGGTTCATTCTCGTGTTACGCAGCACGTTTGAGCTTCAGCAAGAACCAATGAGGTTCATTCTCGTGTTACGCAGCACGTTTGAGCTTCAGCAAGAACCAATGAGGTTCATTCTCGTGTTACGCATCACGTTTGAGTTCAGCAAGAACCAATGAGGTACATTCTCGTGTTACGCAGCACGTTTGAGCTTCAGCAAGAACCAATGAGGTTCATTCTCATGTTACGCAGCACGTTTGAGCTTCAGCAAGAACCAATGAGGTACATTCTCATGTTACGCAGCACGTTTGAGCTTCAGCAAGAACCAATGAGGTTCATTCTCATGTTACGCATCACGTTTGAGTTTAGCAAGAACCAATGAGGTTCATTCTCGTGTTACGCAGCACGTTTGAGTTCAGCAAGAACCAATGAGGTTCATTCTCGTGTTACGCATCACGTTTGAGTTCAGCAAGAACCAATGAGGTTCATTCTCGTGTTACGCAGCACGTTTGAGCTTCAGCAAGAACCAATGAGGTTCATTCTCATGTTACGCAGCACGTTTGAGCTTCAGCAAGAACCAATGAGGTTCATTCTCATGTTACGCATCACGTTTGAGTTTAGCAAGAACCAATGAGGTTCATTCTCGTGTTACGCAGCACGTTTGAGTTCAGCAAGAACCAATGAGGTTCATTCTCGTGTTACGCATCACGTTTGAGTTCAGCAAGAACCAATGAGGTTCATTCTCGTGTTACGCAGCACGTTTGAGTTTAGCAAGAACCAATGAGGTTCATTCTCGTGTTACGCAGCACGTTTGAGTTCAGCAAGAACCAATGAGGTTCATTCTCGTGTTACGCAGCACGTTTGAGCTTCAGCAAGAACCAATGAGGTTCATTCTCGTGTTACGCAGCACGTTTGAGCTTCAGCAAGAACCAATGAGGTTCATTCTCATGTTACGCAGCACGTTTGAGCTTCAGCAAGAACCAATGAGGTTCATTCTCGTGTTACGCAGCACGTTTGAGCTTCAGCAAGAACCAATGAGGTTCATTCTCGTGTTACGCATCACGTTTGAGTTCAGCAAGAACCAATGAGGTTCATTCTCGTGTTACGCATCACGTTTGAGCTTCAGCAAGAACCAATGAGGTTCATTCTCGTGTTACGCATCACGTTTGAGCTTCAGCAAGAACCAATGAGGTTCATTCTCGTGTTACGCAGCACGTTTGAGCTTCTGCAAGAACCAATGAGGTTCATTCTCATGTTACGCAGCACGTTTGAGCTTCAGCAAGAACCAATGAGGTACATTCTCGTGTTACGCAGCACGTTTGAGCTTCAGCAAGAACCAATGAGGTTCATTCTCATGTTACGCAGCACGTTTGAGCTTCAGCAAGAGCCAATGAGGTTCATTCTCGTGTTACGCAGCACGTTTGAGCTTCAGCAAGAACCAATGAGGTTCATTCTCATGTTACGCAGCACGTTTGAACTTCAGCAAGAGCCAATGAGGTTCATTCTCGTGTTACGCAGCACGTTTGAGCTTCAGCAAGAACCAATGAGGTTCATTCTCATGTTACGCAGCACGTTTGAGCTTCAGCAAGAACCAATGAGGTACATTCTCATGTTACGCAGCACGTTTGAGCTTCAGCAAGAACCAATGAGGTTCATTCTCATGTTACGCAGCACGTTTGAGCTTCAGCAAGAACCAATGAGGTACATTCTCGTGTTACGCAGCACGTTTGAGCTTCAGCAAGAACCAATGAGGTACATTCTCGTGTTACGCAGCACGTTTGAGCTTCAGCAAGAACCAATGAGGTACATTCTCGTGTTACGCAGCACGTTTGAGCTTCAGCAAGAACCAATGAGGTTCATACTCGTGTTACGCAGCACATTTGAGCTTCAGGAAGAACCAATGAGGTTCATTCTTACGATCTTTACGATCTGTTTATGAACTTTTTTCCATCAAAGTGGTAGTTGCGTTGCTGTCAATGGAAGGACAGAAAGCTCTCAGATTTCATCAAAAAAAGGGTGAGTAATTAATGACAGTATTTACATTTTTGGGTGAACTAACCGTTTAATTAGTTACAGCGGGTGATCCTGAACATCATTTACATGAAACAAAAAAATTGCATTACATTGCATTTTCATTAAAAGCACACTTTAATGTTTTCTAAAAACCACATAAGGTGAGATTCGGCCCTTGCTTTGTTCTCTTTGGAGCAATAACACGTGTTCGTGCACTATTTCCAGTTAAACCCTCCAGTATACAGTATAATCCAGTCTGTTTAAAGGTTAAATGCATGGACTTGCATCACAACTACATTAATGGGATTTTCTGACTTTTGCAAGAAATTGTCACAATCTACTATATGTCTGTTGACAATTGAGCAGGACAAGGTGTAAATATTTTTTTAAATGAACACTGCAAAAATATAATGCATGATCACATACATCATGCTTATTAAAGCCTATATTCTGAAGCAGTCGTGTCAGCGTATAGCTTTAAGCCCTTACTTCCAAAAAATCTCATGTTTGTCACGCATTATGTCATACAAAGATGAGGGCAATTTGCCATCCTTGCACAACATTACTAGAACATTGTGTGTTCAGTGAGATGGAGGAAGCTAATTAACCTCACCTCGTATAGCGTCTCGGAAGAGATTCAGTGTTTTATTCAACTATCTCTGCTTCCCATGTAGCCTATGCTTGTTTGTAGTTTTGACATGTCAAATATTATGTTTAGTTATTTTTATGTTGACATAACTGAGTTTGAGCTGAGGCATATATTTAATAGTTTAGATAGAAGACAGCTCTACCTGACATTATCAGGTTTTAATCCAGCCTGACCATTATTTGATCGTTGTTGACATTCATGAACGAATCAGCCATGCATAACCGCAGGGTAGGTTAATTCAGACAGTTCACAGGCAGGCTACTGAGAAAAGTCAATATCTTGTGAAAGGTACATTGTCACCCAAGGGGATTGTCTGTAAAGTAACAGCTGAATGGGAGCTTTGCACTGTTTCAGTTTGCACATATTTTGACATAATGTTTTGTTATTGAACCTAATACTTGCTTCATATGGTTGGTTGTGATCAGGTCAAACACATTATGATTTAATCAACCTGATTACATTAGATTACACCAGATTAGAAATAAAAATTAGACATTTTTAGATAACCTAAACAAACCTTAAAGGAAAATACTCCACCAAAATTTTTAAAATTGTATTAAGGTATGCTGTGGAAATCAGATTTCCCTCTATTTGTGCATGTTTATTAATTGTGTCCAATGTACTTAGTTTCTTAGATTGTTGTAAGAATATTGATATGGAACAAGTAATAATTGTAGTTCTTGAAAACAGATCATTTCTCCATTCTCAAATATTTAGATTGAAATTCATCAAAAATAAATATATTTGTTAGTCAAATACAAATTTATTTCATAAAAAAAAACAAAAAAAAACATAATAGATTTTAGACAAAATGAACCATTGGATTTTTAGGCATTTATTTTGGCATCTACAATTCAAACAATCCGAGATTTTATGAAGGTAATATTATACACAAAAAAATGGTTTAGAAACAATTTTCACTCAGAAATTGCTGGCAAATTTATTTACAAATAAAATACAAGTAACACATTGAATTGAAGTATTTTCTTGCTAAACGTACTTCAGTAATCTTTGTTTTATTTACAACTGTAATTTTTTTACAGTGTTGTTATTTATGTGTAACTGTTAGCACATTTTATTATATTATATTTTATTATATCTTACTTTGACATTGGATGGACATTTGGGGTCACAATATAGTTCTTGCCAAATTTAGAAGCAATGGATTTTGTTGCAAATACCAAAAATATCAAACATATACCAGTAATATTCACTTTTCTTTGGCGTTCTGATTGAATATCTACAATATCAGTCACTGAACATTCAGTACAGAGTTATGAGAAGAAATGAAGCAGCTCTCATGCTCTCGCTATACAGCTTCTCTGCAGGGTTTCACCAGAAATCATCATAAGACTCTAATTTCACCAATGAAGTGATTGCGATGAAAGATCAAGAGCTATTGTGGTTGTCGTTCATATTATCAGCCTTTTTCAGTGCTGATGGGAAAAGCAGGAAGTGAGAAAATGGCATTAATGCTAATAATATGCATAAAACGCTTTAATAGAAGTCTTGTTATGAATGAGCCACTTCTGTCAGCCTATACTTCCTTGCTGAATTGAGAGCCGAACGATGACTATAACTATATGCACGCTCTGTTTTTGAGTCTTGCGAGATTTTAAAAAATACAGACACCTTATTTGTCAGTGGAAACTTCAGCAAAGAGCCACCACATGCTAGTAGCCTAGATGCTAGTGGCTAAGACAGCAGTGGAATCGAAGGATTGATCTGTTGGTCCACCAAACAGCCTTTGGTTTGGTCAATGACCTTTTAGTCGATGGACTAATGCCCTGTGCAGCAAAAAAAGTTTACAAAACTCTTGATGTGCTATTTATTTTAGTGTTAGCTTAGTTATGTGCAGTGTACTTATTCAGTATCAGACTATATTTGAACAGAATGATTTCACGTCATAAGTTACGGTTTCCTCCACAATCCAAAGACATGCATAGATGAACTGGAGATGTACCCAGGAACCCAAATTCCATCATGTGAGAGTGGAGCTGCATTACTTTGAAAAGTCATACTTTGTCCCAGCCAAAAAATAATGGTTTGGCCAGTGTAGGCATGATAAGGGCTTGTCCATGGGTTCAAAGTCTGCCCTATGTGAATAAAAGCCTACTTTCAATCTGTTCAGCATATAAAGCTATTGTGTCTCTTCAGAAAATTTGGAGTAAACCACTCAATTCATATGGATTCGTTTCACGATCTCTTATGAACTTTTTGAAGCATCAAAGTGGTAGTTGCATGGACTGTCAATGGAGGGACAGAAATCTCTCAGGTTTCATTCAAAATATCTTAATTTGTGTTCCAAAGATAAATGAAAGTCTTACGGGTTTGTAATGACATGAAGGTGACTAAATAATGACAAAATTTTAACTTTTTCATGAACTAATCCTTTAAAGCTAGGGTAGGTAATCCTGTTCAGAAACACTTTTTTTTATACTGGGTGAAATGGTCCTTCCATCCCGAGAGTAGTCAATACATTATGTGTTCAGAAAAAGGAATGAAAACAATCAGACCTCTGTAGCAGCTGCAGGACAGTAAAAACTCTGACCAATCACTGCCACTCGGTCCGAGTGTAAAGAACCAATCAGATGCCTTCAGAGCCAGGAGGAGTGTCTTAGCAGTGTCAATCAAGTTTGCGTACGCGCTGATCGCCCCTCTCTTGCACAGTGCGTACCATCATTCAAAATCAAGATAGCCGGTGGGCCGAGCAGCTGTGCTAATGGCGGACAAACAACCAAAACTACCAATTTCTCGAGTGGAACCTGCTCATACAACAAAGGCAGGTAAACGGGAAAAGATCGATGACGATAAACAAGCCCGTCGGAGCCCATTGACTCAGTGTTAAAACTCTAGCCGCATAACATACAGATAAAATGTCACGCACTGTGCAAAGCAACAATTGAAACCTGCTAATTCACTGGCTTGTCATGTTGCTAAAATAATGTACTAGCAAACCTTATTTAGCATTACATATCGCTAGAATAATTATTTACATAGCCTACTGCAACGTTAGTTACCGTTATATTATCTTACTGGCTATTTATAACTCATAGAAAGAGTGCAATGTGATAAAGTTACATTACATGTGATTCTGACATGATGCTACATGCACTGCGCTCCTTCCTCTCCGCTTGTCTCAGGTAAATAATGCGTCTTCGGTCGGAGTCGCGCGTTCATGTGTTTTGGGGGCGTGGCTTTGAAAGGACCCCAGAAGGGAGAGGGTGGACTGAATGGAAATAATGAGCTGTCTTTAAAACAGTCGTTAGAGGTCTACATACACTCGATTTTTATACTTTCTTTTTCAGAATACTTACATTTTAATTATGTATTGATATATACATAAAGTTTAAACAAATTTGAAAAATACGTTTTTTAGACCATTCTTACCTACCCCAGCTTTAAGTCTGCCGACAAGATAAAAGAATAAATGGAAATGTAGTAAATGTAGAGACTTCAGAAGGATGCAAGCATCAAGAACAGTCAGGAAGTGGATGGTTTATTTTTAATGTTGTCATGGATCTCATCGGAGGATTATATGTTAGTTTGGAGCATTTGACTGCAGATTGTTTTGGAAGCACAGTGAAATGTAGAGCTCACAAAGAGAATTTGTTGACAGATGAAGCAGCCAACAGTATTGGATCTGACAGCAGCTGCATAAACTGTGAGTAAACGATTTCATAATGCTTATATATCATAATTGTCTGTAAATTAAGGATTTTATGGATAATGTTTTCAAAACACTTCCTCGTGTGCAATAACGGGCGTTGATACTGTTTCTTATCTAATGATGTTAGCCAATCATAACAGTGGCCATTTAATGACAAGCCCCTTAAAAACCGACCATTTCAGACAGAGGGTCAGAATGAGGGTTGAAAATAATTGTTTTTCCACATATACATTTGTTTTGGGTTTTTTTTTTTTGTGCAAAAAAAAAAGCTTTATTAACATTATAAGTGAACTTCAAGGAACATATTAAAATAATTTTTAAAAAATCCATGCCATGACCCCTTATACATTGCACTCACTGATACAGTAATAGAATACATAACAGAGTTATAAAATCATTGTGTATGTTCATATTTCAGAACTTGTGTCTATAAAGGAAATGGCATACATTAACTGTCCCAGTAGTTAAAATTATCTATGGCATGGTGCTATATGCTATGATCATGGGTTCAATTCCTAGGGAATGTGTGAATGAGTACATTGAATGCCTTAAAAGTTGCCATGGATAGAATCATCTGGAAGGTGAATCAATGTGTCATGTAAGACTTATGGTTGTTGAAACTGAACAGGAAACAATTATCAATTAACATGATAGAAAACTACTAAGAAGAGTCACATGTCCGGCAATACTTTATTTAGTATTATTTAAATTCTATAGGCGTCACTGACAGTGGGCATGATGTGTCTGTGACGCAGTAAACTGTAAACTCTGTAAACTATCATGTCATTGTGACAACATGCAAAAATACTTTCCAAAGCTTCCAGGAAGTCCTGTGACCAGCTATTCCTTTGTTCTTGAGGATTTCCCAATAACTAAGACCTTCAATCTGTGAGAGAGCCAGTAAATCTCTATAGATCTTTAGGCATGTGATGAACTTAAAACTTAACTTAATAGCACTGCTAGTCCCATTCAAAACTACTGTAGGTAAATATGTGCCTGCTGGCGTTCTTCCATTCTGGCATTGCCTCAGAGTAGAGCTGTGGCGCTTGTAATAAAACATTACGGCTCATTTTGTAAGCGTGATCAGTCTATTTTCTAACCCCAGAGATCACTTTACCTGGCAGCACTTGGGATTGAGTGCAGAGCCAAGACTCTCTGTGGAGCACTAGCCTCTAAAAGGTCACTGGAGGATTGCCAGCGCGCGCTGGGTTACGTTTATGTAAGACATTGTACTAATGTGAAAATGTCTAATGCTCACATGGAGAGACTGTGCTGATATATCTAATATTGATTACACATTTTGATTGATGGAAATTAAGATAAGGCAAAGGTAAATGGTAAGATGTACTCCTGGGAAATATGTAGCTTCTGTATATTAGTCCGAAATCAGCATTTGCTGTAAAGGGTCAGGGTTTTAGGTAATGCTAGTCATAAAACAGGTCTCTTGAGGGGCATTTAAAGGGATAGTTCACCCAAAAGTGAAAATTATGTAATTTCATTATTTTCTCACCTTAATGTAATTCCAAACCTATTAGACTTTTTTTTCTCACACACATGGAGATATTTAGTGAATATACCTGGTTGGGGAGTTCAATGAAATGCAATACATTCATTGTGACTTTAATGAAAAATTTAATGAAAAATCCACCCAAGAATGGCAGCAAAGAAATAGTCCATGCATTTGCAAGTGCTCCGATTGGTTTTGGTGAGAAACCACCTAATATGTAATACATTTTATAGAAATAACTTTGATTACCAGGAAATTATTTTGACTTGTGGCAGACTTTTCTTAAAAAAAAAAAAAAATGTAAAAAAAAAAGGCAAAAATCTGGATTAAAGTTGATGGAGCCAAAGTGTAAATGTTTGAATACTGTTTTAATAGCCACACAATGTGAACAACAACAGTGTGGAAAAAGAGGTGTGCTAAATTTGAATGTGCTCTTGTTGTGTTCATCAAATCTATAAAAGGGACCTATTATACAAAATTCACTTTTACATGGTGTTTGAACATAAATGTGTGTCGGCACAGTGTGTGTACTTGACCACCATTTAATCATAAAAATCCCATAAATCATACGCAGTGTCTCAGCACAAGCCGTTTGTAGTTTCTATGCAATGTGACGTTACATTACACAGGCCCCGCCCACGACTGCTGACAGACTCTGCCCTATTAGCATAGACTCCGCCTTGAGTGAGCTGTACACTGTCAGCCATGTTTATCTCCTCGCCAGAGCATTTAACAACAGCATTCAAGTAAGAAATGTATTCTTATGAAAACTAAGTTATTCAGTCAAGAGCAGTGAGTGATTTTCGTTTTTTATTTTGTTGTTTGATTCCTATTAACAACAGATTCAACAGTAGGTACTGTATATTACGCTGCTGTCACTTTAATTCACAGATCTACTATTCACATGCAATTTCTTTCCCTGCTGTTTACATTCACAGACATAACTGTGTTTATGTGAACTTTGTGTTTTTGACAAAACCTTGTGTGTATTTGACAGTTTAAGCGCAATAAGACGTGAAAGAGAACTTGATTTAATACTCACGGGACTCGCCGTCTGACATCCAGCTTTCTGTGCACGGTGTGTGTGCTCAGAAATCCATATATCAGAAGTTTGGACTGATATTATAAGCATTTATAACATGGTATAATAAATGATCTGTGGGGTATTTTGAGCTGAAATTTCACAGACACATTCTGGGGACACCTGAGACTTATATTACATCTTGTAAAAAGGGGCATAATAGGTCCTCTTTAAAGTATATTTAAAAAAAAACCTGCTGCTTAAAGAGAGTACACTTTCATGACTATGTTTCTTAACATGTTAAGTACTAGGGCTGTCAAAATTCATGTATTAATGCATGCAATTCATTTTTTCAATTTAACGTGTTAAAAATATTTAACACAATTAACGCAGCATCCGTTTTTTTCCGTCATCCTTTGGCTAGCGTAACATTATACGATCACGCTCTTCTTCATGCTAATGCTTAAACCATTCAATTGCAATAAGACAAAAGAGAACGCAGTGTAGTACTTTTGTGCATTTTGACAAGGCAAGTAAAAATCTGAACCGGTCTGACTGAGCCAATTATTATAATTTTTTGGCCCTGATATATTGAAGGGCACAGGTAAATGTAACATTTATTATAATGTGTTTTTGTTAAATTAAAAGTTGTTACAGTTGCAATCAAAATTATTCAACCCCCATTGCAAATCAGGTTTATGGCAATATGTACAGACTTTCAGTTGTTTGCAATGAACAAATCAAACAAAAGTAATTAAAATAAAAAAATTGATTGGTTTCCGCAAATTCAACTGAAAATGCCACTTTAAATGACTTCTGCAGTCTCAAAATTATTCAACTTGAATCTCCATGAATAGAATCCCTCACAACAGCACAAATCTACAAAACAGGTGTTGTCTCAAGCGCACCTGATGCAACTAATCAAGGGCTTCATTAGTTGCACCAGGTGTGCTTAAGCTAGAACACATGAAATATCTGAACTGGTTAGGTTTGTTGAGTGTCACGTTTGACAGCATGTTAGAAATATGTCTAAGTAAAAAGAATGGTCCAAAAAGTTAAGAAAAGATAACTGCCTACAGTTAAGCATGGTGGTGGCTCTGTGATTCTCTTGGGCTCCTTTGCATCCTCTGGCACTGGAAACCTGCAGTGTGTGGAAGACAAAATGGATTCATTGAAGTATCAGGAAATCCTAGGGAAAGCTTGGGCGTCATTGGACCTCCCAACAGGACAATTAACCCAAGCATACCTCAAATTCCACCAAGGCTTGGTTGCAGAAGAAGTTCTGGGAGATTCTACAGTGGCCATCACAGTCACCTGACTTGAACACCATAGAACATTTCTGGTGGGATTTGAAGAAGGCCGTTGCAGCACGCAAACCCAAAAATATTACTGAACTGGAGGCCATTGCTCATAAGGAATGGGATAAGATTCTTAAGAAACGCTGCCAGAAGCTGGTGTCTGGTTATACATCTTGTTTGCAGCAGGTCATAACAGCAAAAGGGTGTTCTACTAAGTATTAAAGATGCTTGCCATGAAGGGGTTAAATAATTTTGAGACTGCAGAAGTCATTGAAAGTTGCATTTTCAGTTGAATTTGGGGAAAGCACTTGAAACATTTGTTGTGTTGAGCTATTTCAATTACTTTTGTTTGATTTGTTCATTGCAAACGCAGCTGAAAGTCTGTAAATTTTGCCAATAAACCTGATTTGTAATGGGGGTTGAATAATAATTTAGATTACAACTGTATATTTTTAAAAGCCTAATAAACATTAAAATGTATAACTTTTAATTATACTGCTAAATGGCTATAATTAATGGCTAAACTTGAGGGAAAAAAAACAATTGCATAGAGACATCAGTATTGGTATTGGTGATGCTGGCCTTCTTTCATAAAAAGATATCATTAAACAAACATTAAAAATATAGGCTACTGTCTTTATGTGGTTTCTACATTAATTTCTACATTAATTTACAATATAAAAATATATTAAACTGTGATGTTAGGTGCAATTAATCGCGATTGATTACAGAAAAATCTGCTATTAATTAGTATAAAATAGTAAATAGTAAAAATGTATCGATTGGCAGCAGTAAGTGCACTTTTAAAAAAGTGCACTTTGTAATAATTGATGATCAAATTAACTTACTTTTTACTTTTGAGAAGATTTCTATTATTTCTTAATAATAATGTTTTGTTATGCTTTTTTGAAGAACCAGGCCTACACTTATTTTGATGTTTTGACAAACATCCCTTACGGAAAAGAAGTTTATTCAAGTGTGCTATTAGTATACTTCTTTTAAACTAAAAAGAAGAAAGTATACTTTCAGTCTACTTTGTACTGCAGACATTTACTTAAAATTGCACTTAGACCTCTGTCAGTAAACTTCAGTAAACGTCAGATAAACCTGAGATTTTCATACTTTGATTTACATGGAAAAGATAACTTTATCTTGTGTCACGGCATCGCGTCGTGTCTGGTTAGGACATGGTGTAACGTTACAGTGTAACGAACCCATGATGAAGAGGAAACGACTGTGAAGTTTTGGGGTTATAATGGATTCGATCTACTCCATCTATGTTTTGATCATCGTTCTGAATCCGATCTGGACTTAACCATGATAAAAACATATAACAAAATGTTTTTAAATACGTTTATTTCATACTAAGTGTACTACAAATTCATTAACATATCGCTTGAGACTTACTGATATACGTTTTATATATAAGTATTATAATAATATAAGTATTATAATTATATAAGTATTATAATTAGCCTAAAATGTGTTTTAATATCACTATTAGTAATCATCATCATAGAAAGTCATCATCGCTGTTTCAAGATGGCACTTACACCTGTATAGACTGTGAATTATCTGTCTGTCCTTTATTGCTGTTTCAAGACAGCACTGAGGCCTGTATAGAGTGTGAACTATCTGTCTGTCCTTCATCTCTGTTTCAAGAGAGCAATAAGAACTGCTTGGACTGTAATCTGTCAGTTTGTTTGGAATCATCGCTCTTTAAAGACAGCATTGACAACTGTTTCCATCTGCCACCATCACCACAGAGCTGCAGCCCCACCCCTGATGGATGATTGCAGCCCTTCGCCGTCTCTGCCTTGCTGTTACATCGAGTCTCAGGTTAGGCAACCACAAGCAGCGCCTGAGTGAGAGAATCCTGCGGCTCGACCTCCAGCCTCTGATCCTTTTGCTTCATCTCAGCCCGTCGAAATGATAGCTCCGCCTTTGCTCCTCCCACCTTCGGCTCCACCAGAGACCCTCGGCCTTGTGGCTCCACCAGCTCCCCCTTGGTCAGTCGTCACTCTGCTTCTGCCACTGACTTGCAGGCCATTACACCTTGACTCCTCCCTGCCTCAACTCCGCTGTGGGCTGTCAGCACTTTGGTGCTCTGGGTCGGCTGCATCGGCCTATCACCATCAGCGCCGCCAGGGGATCGTCATCATCCTCCTGTCACCATCCCTTCGTTAACCTCCAAAGCCCCCACCCTCACTCACTCCCTCATCTGTTTTATGTTCTGTTACGGCGCGAGGTTGTGCCTTCCGGGAGTGGGTGTAATGTCACGAAGACACTCAGTTGTCTTTGATTTGATTCTTTTTCATGTACTTTAAGTTTATCTTCTATCTATTTTATCTTTTAAGTTTATATTCCATCTTTGTTTCCCGCCAGTCATCAGTCGCCATGGACACTCATCTATTCATCACACCTGTTCGTTATCTTATTATCAATTTGTATTTGAGTTGCTTTGTTTCACCCTTCAGTTGTGAAACAAATATTTTATACATTTATATATAAATATATAAATGTATTTGTAATATACTTAGCATAAAATAAATGTATTTCGAATACATTTAGTATATTTATTTTTCACTAGGGAAGATTTGTCAGTTAGAGAGCCAATATGCTTTAAACAAAACCTAACAAACGGAACTAGCAAAAACTTTCGGCCAAAGATACTTAAGTTAGCTTATACTCAAATCAGTTGATGTAAATAATGAGAAATTATTCTCCCCGCGCTGTAGAACTTTGTCTATTTTGAGCTACTTTGCATAAAAGGATTTACATTTATATGGAAAGTCCATTAATGTTTGATATTATGGTGGGCGCACTAGAACCACAATTTTAATGTGCTTTACCAGCCTCATTTATTCCATGTTTGAGAGAGGCACCTTAGCCTCAATTTAAAAATTGCTTTGTGTTATAAGATAATCCAGCATTTATTTATTTTTCTCTTTTCCATCATTTGGTCTCCGCTTTCCCACACAAACAAGTCATGGACGCTGTCACCATGGTTACTGAAACACAGCTGATTGACTTCCCGTACATCAGGTACGCATTAAGAACCATTAGAATCTGACCACCAGTGCTGCCTGACACACACTGGTCAAGTTCTCCATCGCCATGGTGATGTGATGTCAAAATGCTCATGGGACTGTACGCAGAGCCGGTACAAGTCTGTACACAATGTACGAGAGCTGCTACTTGAAATCAATTTGCATATGTGGCCTGATATACTACCGTCTATTTCAGCAGAGATTTTTTTTAGCTTAATTTCCAACAGTCAAGGCATGGCTCATGTACTCATTGTCTCACCCCATCAAAGTTATAAGCGGGGGAAGTGTGTCAGAGTAGTAACATTCTTTCCAAGACTTACGACTGGGTACACTGGAGCACATTGTGTTTCAGCAGTGGCACAGTCAATCTCAAACGCTTTGCTTCCCATAGCAGATAAGAGGACTGTCACTTACTAGAGGTGCAGGCATTGACTGCCAAAAAAAAAAATTTTCAAAAAAAATTAAGAAATGACATGATTGCACATTGTGTTTGTGAACAGACAGCCACACCTGCATTATACTTTAAGGTTAAAAACCTAGTTTCTTCTGTGGAACACAAAAGATGATAATTTGAAGACTGTCTGCTGTTGTTGTCTATACAATAAATGTAGATGGGGTCCAAAACTACACAATATCTACAGTACATCAGGGCTTCTCAACTCTGGCCCTCAAGGTCCACTTTCCTGCAGAGTTTTGCTCCAGCCCTCAAACACCCTTGATAAGATAACCAATGTCTTCAGGATTACTAAAATGGGGTGCGTCTCAATCAGCTCCCTGGCTTCCCAGGTCGTGAATCATTTATAATAATAATAATTTGTTACATTTATATAGTGCTTTTCACGGCACTCAAAGCGCTTTACATAGAAGGGGAATCTCCTCAACCACCACCAATGTGCAGCATCCACCTGGATGATGCAACGGCAGCCATATTGGGCCAGAACACCCACCACACACCAGCTTACTGGTGGAGGAGAGACAGAGTGATGAAGCCAATCAATATATGGGGATGATTAGGAGGCCATGATGATGGATAGAGGCCAATGGACAAATTTGGCCAGGATGCCGGGGTTAAACCCCTACTCTTTTTTGAAGGACATCCTGGGATTTTTAATGACCACAGAGAGTCAGGACCTCTGTTTAACGTCTCACCCAAAGGACAGTGCTTTTTGACAGTATAGTGTCCCCATCATTATACTGGGGCGTTAGGATCCACACAGACCACATGGTGAGCAGCACCCCCTACTGGCATCTCTAACACCTCTTCCATCAGAAACCTAGTTTTCCCAGGAGGTCTCCCATCCAGGTATACTGACCAGGCTCAACTCTGCTTAGCTTCAATGGGAAACCAGTCTTGGGCTACAGGGTGATATGGCTGGCTACAGTACATTGTGCACAGGCACTGATAAGGAAAGAACCCTGGCTCACAACACATTGTGACACTGATGACTCTATTTTCGGTGGCATGACAACGTTCTCATTTTACATTATCACAACTGGTATTTATGAACAACAGCAGAACTGATATCTTTCTGACATTATTTTTTAATGTTATTTAAAGTACAGTGATAAATACTTTGCTTGTTATGTATACATGCAACATTTCAGCCAACTATAAATGTTCGCTAGATTATGTTCATTACCTGTCTAGCGATGTATGTTATAATTATTTATTACACGGCTCTATGGAATACTTGATTCTGATTGGTCAATAGCGCCATCCATCGGTAAATTATTCCCAGATAACAACCGCTCAAAGCAGATAACGCAGGCTCATCCGGGTTACTGAATTCAGCAGAGCTATACGCCTGCTAGGAAAGTTTTTTCTTTGTGGAAGTTTTGTGTTTGGTGAGCTAATAAAATATTAAAATTCAGTCGAATCAATATTTTGTGTACAGTTATTTAATTATGCCACCCAGCATCGTGAATTCGCTCTCTCGTTTCATACACACGCAGCTGCCATTTTGTGACTATTGTTTTGTACACTGTTGGATTATGAGATACAAACAGGTACGGTTTTAAAACAGTTTACTTTGAAATCAATATATCTTATCCCCATAATTATTTATATGGCGAAATACTGTGCAATAAGTGATATGAATGACTGTATACCGTAGGCCTATCTCTTAAATTGAACTTGCCGCGCTGCAACTGCTCTCTCGGCGGAAGCTTTGCGTTTAAAGACCTGATAAAATATTTAAACACAGATCAATATTTCGTGTCAAATTATTTACTTATGTGGCAAGCAAGTATCCTCCACTTCGCGTCGGGGTCCTCATCATCCTGTCGGGGGTTATTTTGAGAGAACCACCGGCTGGATGTATACATTATCCCTTACATAATGGTTTGTATTTTAAAAAAACATCTATCACGTGTCATTATGTGTAGTGAGTTGGCTTACGTGATTTATTTGTTTCACACTTCTGAACTTCTATTAAGGGAACATCGGCCCTGTCCCAAATAGCACACTTCATATGCACTTTATGTCTTATGGACTTAAAATGGCTGCCGCATGCACGTGTCCGTTAAGTCCATGAGAACGTAGGGTGTCCCATTTGTCATTTTAGGTTTCAGAGGGGTGCTCACTTGTGATCGATATTCACCCTCAATGCACACTGATGCACGCTCCGCAGCAGACTTCTTCCCAACAGTCAAAGCGGTGTTACATCACGAAAGTGCGGACTCGTAGGAAGACCGCGAGTGCTTAGGGCGCCATTTGGGACAGGGCATAGTGAGCATTGATGCTCTCTGGTTTTCACAGTGCATTGTGGGACTTTATAGGGAGCGAACGTTCCACTGGTAGGATTTTGTGAAGGAGACAGCCTTTAAAATGGCCGACTCCCTGATTAGTACTGAACTTGGGAGCTGATTGAGACGCACGCGTAGTAGTCAGGTGAGTTTGATCAATGTTTGAGCTAAACTCTTCAAGAAAGTGGACCTCGAGGGCAAGAGTTGAGAACTCTCGATCGACACAATACTAAACAATATGATGGAATTTTTTCTTTAGCCCTATTCGCACGCGATAAGTATTACCTGGTGACCTCTAGTAATTTGTTATAATTGCGGAGGTTGCCTGTGATCTTAATCCCGTGCGAATCGGCCATGTCTGTAATTTGTAAAGTAAAAATTCCCCCGCAAATGACCATATTCCGCCGAACACCGAGGTCGTGTGATAATATTAGTCCTGTGCGAATCGGCATCTCTGTGATTTGGCGGGGTCGTTTATAATTTTTGCAAGGTTTTTGTTTCCTGTGCGCTTTTTTATACATCTTTCGCGAAGAATGGAGGTTGAGTTGGAGTGTTTTGATAGTATTTTGGGTGCTGGGTCATATCGCAGCATGTGGTAAGGAACATTCTTCTGTTTATGATATATCATCCAGCTAGACCTATAATAACGACAAGACATTTCCAAGCAATAGCCTATTGACATCATATCCGGGAGATAAGTCAGTAAATTCCAGTAAAATCACAGGCTTCGATGATCCCTTGCGGATGCACCACACGAAATTCAGATGTAGGTGGGTAATTTCTAAATCACACAACGTCCCCAGATAATACTAATCCAGAGCGAATAGGGCTTTTGAGTTACCTAACCGCTAGCTCAAAAAGCTTAAGCTTAACATCCATCCCCTACTCATACAACAAACTAAGGGGTTTAGCTGGTTAGCATGGTGCAGCTAGCACCTGCTGGTAGATGCTGTTGCTATGCAAGATCCAATCCCCCCACAGAATCCTATACCTATTCCTCAATGCCAGATCAAAAGCGTAGTGCATTATCTTGTTCTAGCTATTCAAAAGAGCTTTTTAGCCAGTTAGTGTTATGTTAAGCTAGTAGGCTAAGCAGTTATGTTGCTTACCAAAGCCTAACTGGAAACACAAATATAGGGAAATGTTTCATTAGCATTGTAATATACTTTTATATTTACTTTTTATGACTGAATACATAGTAAATCGATTTTCTATCAGCTTTAATCAGCATGTATTCTTTTTTTATGAATCACAAATAATTCAGTATAACTAATACTTCATGCTTTGAACTTTTGCATACATCTTTATTTCTATGGCCATTTCATGATTGCAATGGACATATGAAAAAAATAAGTATGTTTAATTGTATTGAATGTGCACCTGTAGTGTACTTATGTGTACATATTTCAAAGACAATAGAAGTAATTATGAAATTACACAAAGATTTTATAAAGATTAACTTAAGTCTGTCAAAAAGCAGACTAAGATCAACTAACTGCATTCAATATAAATTTGAACTATGATACTTTTTCATTCAGTTGTAAATAACATGCAATTACATGACTAAAAACATTCAGTTCGCAGTTAAGTATTTTCTTTTCAAATGTATTACGTCTTTAAGTCTTATTTTAAAAGTGTGCTAAAGTGTACTTCTTTTTCACAAGGGTAGCTTGATTGTCCTACGTTCTGCCCTCAGTCAGTTCTTCTACATTTTGGCAATGACTTAGCGGAAGCCGCACCTCCATTGTGTTAAGAAAAGTCTCAACATAAATAGCACATTAAAAATCATAATTCATTAACTTTGTTTATAGTATGTCTTCTTTGTACAATGTCTCATTTAGGCAGAGACTATTTAAAGTGATCTGAGTGTGCCAAACAAGGAAACAACCCCTTGTATGGAATGTTCATTGATTACTTGAAAGAAAGAGAGAGAGATGAATTATAACTGTACTAAACGCCGATACAGCATTAAATAAATAAATATCATTGACCTACGGGCAGCATTATGGGTGGGCTTGTGGGGATGTTTTTTAACGTTTGTTATCAACTTGTCTGTACTGTATAAATAAGTTTCTGTACCTGGTAATTAGTCACTATTAAATCCAATTAGGCCTGCATGCAATTACATTCTATAATTAACAAAGTGCAGGCTTGTTAAAATAACTGTGTTTAGGCAACAACGAAGAAATTAAACCTGTCTATTGACTTTGAGGTTAAAGTACAAAAAAAAATGATAGTCTCAACTCTGAAAATGCTAAATATGCAGTTGTGCTTGAAGAATTTGACATACTTTAAGACACAAACCAGAACTTTTGCAGCTCTACAAAACAAACTCATAATGCCATGGACCTCACATACTTTACTTTGCAGAATCCATTAGAAGTGCTTATTATAACAGCCTGATAACAACTTCCGAACATTTAAAAGCACCCAGCGTGTCAATGACATTCCGTGTACAGTCTACATAAGACTAAAGAATGACGAAGGAGTCTAAATTCCCAGTGTTTACAGTTCAAAACTACATTGTTTTCAAACAGCCATACAGTGATTTCTGATATTTTCCCATGAGGATTAAACGATGACTATGGACCTTTTTAGTTTTATCTCCCATAATAATGAAAGATTTCTCCTTGAAAATCATCTTTTATTTCAAAGTGTATCATATCCCAATATTTTGTGAAAGAATGTCCCCACATGCATTCTCAGAGATCCATCGATCACATTTACATGCACAGAATCAGATTTCTGATTAATGTCTGCACTCTTTATAGTTCCATGAAGCATTTCATTGCACAAAATGTTATTTTGTGGAAAAAGGTTCTATTGCAATGTTCTTCACACTTCAAAACTGAATATGATTCTTTTGGGGAACCCAAATTGGTTCTTAAATGGCGTCACTGTGACAAACCCACTTTTGAAACCTTTATGTTTAAGAGTGTATATTCTGGCTAATACTGGAATATTCCTTTATGCATATGAACATATTCTACATAAGCGTTTTCATTATTGAATACAGGAAAAGAGGCAAATAAAATTCAGTGAGCAAAAGTGTAGTTACATAATGCTTGAGGAATAGTTTGCTTGATTAAATGTCACAATGTAATGTACCCATGATGCAAAATATGACCTGCAAAAGTGAAGTACAAAGTATGCTTCTCCAAAATAGAGAAGGTGGAATAAAGCTTACTGTGTATTGGTCATCATCTGAAATTATTATATTATAAAACATATACTCCCAGACCCAGTTAGACAGACAGAATAGGTATTTTCCGAAGGCAGAAACCAAATGGAAAATAATAAAAGGATGTAGACGTGAGAAAAACACTTACCCTCCCCCTTCCATTTTCTCTTTTACACTTGAGTTCTTTGAGGTATTTCTAGGTCAGAATTTCACTCAAAAACTGACAAGTTTACGACTGACAACAGGAGTCAATCACTGACAAGAATCGTCATGTAATTTGATTTGCTCAGCAGTTAAACTTGCTCTAATGTTGTTTTGTGACCTGACCTTTACAATAGCTGGTAGCAGATCTACTGTATAGAGGTGTATTTGTGCAGGTTTAATCCTTGCATGAGTTTTATTTGTGAAAGTTATCAAGAAGAGTTCATGGACCGTTTTTCTGTTTACCCTTCATGTTGTGAAATGGGTGTAAAGTCACCACGGGAATATGCGCCCTTAGCTGAGATTTCTAAATTGACTATATTTCGCTTGATCTCAACACAAATTACATAAAAAGGAATCTAAAAGTTTCTCATTTAGACATTTACTGCATGAAAGCACTGCATATGCAGGATTCTGATGCAGTAAAATAGCAGCATTCTTTTATGGGGGATTGTAATCATTTATGTCAGGCCTGTTTGGAGGAGAATTGACTTTATGCTTTGTCCTGTTTGATGTCCCATTACGGTCATGTGGCTTGCTGATGTAAGGCTGTGGCTATGATAGATTGGATGCTGTAAAAAGTGGCAAGGAAATGAATTACACCACAAGGTAATAGGCATGTTAAATGGTATTGTTTGGCTGAAGTGGCCTCGGGTCATATATGGTGTGTTTGATGGGTATTGAGTCAGTGGTTTTAAGAGGACAAACCAGTTTGACTTTGGGTAACCTTTGGGGGTTCAGTTTTAGCTGAAGTGGCTAATACTGTGTTAGCTAAAAAATATCAAAAGGTCAGTCCATTTCAAGTGGTCCAAAAATTGGAAAGTTGGTGTTTTTTTTATTACCCCTTTGTATGTACAGTACCTCTATATTCATATCTAGTCCGCCACCACCCACCAGAGATACTCTCCCTTACAAAAAAAGAAGTTAATTCAAGTGTGCTAGATATGCTACCTACTGCCCAGGGCTCCATTTCCCAAAAGCATCGTGAGCCTATAGATCGTAGAGCCTTTGCCACCAATGGTCTCTACAATCAAATTAGCTCACGATGCTTTTGGGAAATGCAGCCCTGGGCAGTGGATCAGTTAGTTCCCAGCATGCTTTGCAATTAGGAGAGTAAATTTTGGGATTAAGTGTTATTTTATGTGTTTTTCAGTAAAAGGAAAGATATTGGTAGTTTTAATGTATAATGTTCAGTTATGTTGAACATTTAGGAGTTTCTGTTATTGAATGTTGTGCTGAAGAGTAGCGCTGTCAATTGCAATATTCACTTTGATGCACTTTAATGTGTTAAACAATTTTATGTTGGGTGAATATAACTCAGTTAAGTTAAAACAGCATTCCATTGTTTTACGTCACATAAAACTGATTGAAGTAGTTATGTAGTAGTTAAGTAGTTATATTTGTACACTGTAAAATCCAACAGTTGTTCTAACTATCACTTTTTAGTTAAAGGGGTGGTTGATTATTATTTCACTTTTTTAAATGTAATGTTGCTGTTTGATATCACTAACCCTAAAATTTACATAAACCCCGCCCCCGGGAACGCGATTTATAGATTACCATGAAAGAATATGCTAATCAATGACTAGAAGATAGTTAACTCCACATCAGCTACATGAATTCATCAATTAACCATGTCTTGTTTCCCACCCTCTGTGCCGGGAGCAGCAGCTCATTTGCATTTAAAGGGACACAAATTATCAAGTACTCAATTCTTTTTTAGTTACTAGAACTCTTGTGTAAGTGAATGGTACTAACTAAGCATTTGTCAGTACAACATACTATTTCTATTTCATTTTTCTTGTTTTTTTCTTAAGGCGTTTGCATGCTTTTTTAAAGTAAATCTAACTCATTTGGTTTTACAGTGTAAAATCAAATAGAAATATCTTTTACAGTGCAGGAACTGGGTTTTGGACCCCTGGCTTATGCACATGTAGGTAACTCTTTAGAATACTGTTCCATCATTAATGAATATATGGAACAAATGAGTAACATACTATTAACATTCTACAATGTGAAAAATAATTGTTGGTTTAACTTAAAAAAGTAAGTTACCTGGTTGCCTTAAAATTTTGAGTTCATTGAAATTAAAAATGTTAATACAAAGGAGGAGCTTGGTTTAATCAACAGAATCTCAAAATGTGACCTTATCTGGACCACATTAATTATCTAAGTTGATTTGACAAAAGAAAAAAAGTTTGATAACAAATCATGAAATGTTTTTTTATAGTGTAGTAACTACTATTAACTAACAAGAAACTCTAACGAATAAGTAAGTCTCTTAACGAATAAGTAAGTAATAGCGCTCAGTTGACTGTGGTATTTCAATATTAGCTAATCAATAACCTCCCTGAAGACTACTAAGAACCTCTATACAGGTCCATGTGAATAATGCATAATCTATAATTAATTCTAAAGTGAAGATCATGGTAACCCGTAATGACTCAAGTATTACCAAATCCTTTAGAAGCAATTACTAATTATTTGGATCAGTATTCTAAAGTGAAAAACATCTCACACAGAATTCACTTTCAAACCAAGCAGATTTCTGTTGGTCAACAACGCAAATCTGCATGATAAACTTGAACTCATTGTCCAATCTTCATGGGGAAATCTTTTGTCCTCGTTCGAAATTCCCAATAGCGCAAACCCATGTTAAAATGACATGAAAATTCAAAGAACAATGGTAAATGTGACCACAACTTAAGAAACAAGAATGTGGAAAACTGTATATATTTAAATTGGCTATAATACCTCAGATTTGAGGTTTCCGTATACATCCGTATAACCAAAATTTGCTGTGGGCCATGACACAAGGATGTCGCCATGGATAAACCAAGTAAAATGCAAATAAAAAACTGGTGGTTTTGCAATACCAATACATAAAGGTAATTACTCTGGTCAAATTAACTCTATTTGACCACTTGAAATGGACTGATGCCAATGAATTTGTCACAATTTTTTCATCTATATATCACCTATTACTTTATAGCATCTGTTTTGACCCTCAGCCTGACTAACTGTACTCTTTACCCAGATATTTTGATTGTCCCCCCCGGATCCTCCAGCAGTTTCCTGACCTGCAGACATTAGAGGAAGAGAGATGTGGCCTCAGAGCGGCCATGCCTCAGCCCTGACCTGACGCTTGGACTCGCTCCACATCCGGTTTACATCAGAGTCACTGTCCGAATGTCTGCGTTGTCTGTTTAACTGACATACTGTGCATGTGCAGTTTAAAGTTTTACATGAAAAATATGGACCAAATCATGTGTTATTGTGAATATACTGTTGGTGTATAAATAATTATGAACATTAGGCAGGCGCTTTGTAGTGTCAGGTCAGGTTAAATGCAAGTTTTACCTCTGATTAAAGAATCAGATTAGGCCTATATAATTACATAATCTTGTATAGTAGGTTCCTTAAAGTATCAGATCAGATAATCTGGCAAGGTTAGTTAAACATTCCCTACAGTTTTTAAAAATAAATTTTTACTTGGAAAAAAATGTTTGAAAACAATATAAAATAATTAATAATTAATGCATATTCATTAATATGTTTTCATTACATCATTAAATCAAAACTTAGTTCTGTCATGCAACTCTCTGAGTGTAATGGATATGACAATGTTGATATGTTTGGTCTTGGCGGAATAGGTCTGCAACGCTACTGTTGCTGTTATTGCTACTTTTGCCGTTGTAAGCTCGCACTCGACCCAAAATCGGCATCCGACCAGCGCGGAAAGTCTTTACGTGTTACTGTCCTTTTCTCGAGGCAAAGTATTTTTTGATTAAATGCAATACATTTGAATATGTATTCTCTCGTTATTTCATCTGACTCAATAAATGAAAAGGTTTTAATGATATCTGTGCATCATTAAATGTGAGTGAATGTTTGACTATTCCTTTTAACTCTTTAATGAAAATAATGTCAAAGTCAGTTAGAATAATCAAATGTAACAATTTATTAAGTCAGGTAAATGTATCATGCCAATTTCATAATCAATTCAAAGATAATCGATACAAAACATCAAATGCTCTGGAATAAAGAAAAGAGATGCAACCCAACATTAAGAAATACATGAGGCTGAGAGGTCTCACTCTCAGCCTCACGGGCTAATCTGAAGTACAGAAAGACCCCGAATCCCCTGCTGCATTTCATTGTAGTCAGGACCTCTTTCACTTGGAAACATCTTTTATCAATGGAAATTTGCATTCAGAAGTTACACCTTTTGGGGGGGTAGGAGACCATTTGTCTAGAAACCACCTTCCTTTGTGTGTCAGTTATCCCTAAACTCTTAAAAACCTTATTACCTTTTGTTTTACTTATTTGGAAATGAGACATTTGTACCAGTCGCAATGAGACATTTCAAATGATACTAAATATGTATAATACTCAATGTTAATCATTCACATTAAACTATACATTTTCTTGGGTGAATTCAGATGATCTGAGCATGAGAGAGAGGGGGTGAGAGAAGGGGGAAAGAGATGTAGATTAGGATGACTCGGAGGTGAGACTTTTGTCTCGATAGTGCACGAGTTCAAATGTTAATTTCCAGAGAGGTCCTTTGTTCTCTCAGGGTCTGGTCGCTCTTCAACCAGACTGTCCGGCATCTCCTAATTTCTCAATTCTTACACCGTTATTGCTACTGCTGTTGGTTATTGCTGCTGCTGAAACTGCTACAGAAAATGATGACCAGTATTTGAAGGTTGAGCAGCGAGCTCATTGGCAGGATCCAATCAGCCCTATAGAGAATGATGTGATTGCAAGCAGATTGAGTTAAGGACCAATCAATGGATATGACAATGTTTATATATTTGGTTTTGGCGGAATATTTGCTACACTGCTGCTGCAGAGCAAGTACGGGACTTGCTACAGCCAAAACATACATGACATGCTGCTGCTGTAAACAAAAAAAAATAGCAAAGCAGGTGACAATGAGATCCCCCATCATGCAGGAGACAAAGCAGATGATTCACATAAAAAATAAAATTATCCCATAATTTACTCACCCTCAAGCCACCCTAGGTGTTTATGACTTTCTTCTTTCAGTCGCATACAATCGTAGTGTAAATGTTTGTATTTTGTTCAAGTTTTTGAAGCTCCAAAAAGTGCATCCATGCATCACAAAAGTAATCCAACAACTGTTAATAATAATAATTCTGAAGCAAAGCAATGGGTTTTTGTAAGAAAATATCCATATTTAAAACTTTATAAACTATAATCACTGGCTTCCGGCAACGTGACAACATGTTTGTCACACGTGCTTCAGACACCGGTCATGCTGAGGTCATTCCCCATACTGTCAATGCAAGATGCAGTGTCTCGTTATTCTTGTCAGGGAACCAGGGTAACAGTTTCAAGCTTAGACATTTTCCAACATGAATACTAACATTTCATCTTAAAAGCATCTTAAACCAAGATTTTTAAAAAGATTTTCCTGGAGATCTTTGTCTTTGACCCATTAACAGTCTAATGTTATTTTAATGATTTTTAGAGAATAAAAATGTTTTCAGTGGCACAGTCAACATCACATCATCCTAAAGACCACAGACACTATGCATGTACAGTGACACATACAGTAGGATTCAAATGCAGTGTAAAAGTTTATTAGCTTTATTTTTAGCTCCAATTTAATAAACTAAACATCCTGGGGCTGCTGACGGAAAGGGGCTTGATTGTTTTTTCTTTGCTCTCTCTCTATACAAGAAAATACCAACTGGGCTGAAAAAAAAGCATATTTTTTATTTATACTTTTAATTTTACCAGAGAGTTCAGATATTTCACTCATACCCCTGTGCATTAAGAATTAATTGAGGGAGAGTCGGGTGCTTGACTAATGGAGCAGTTCTCTGTCCTGAAGGGCTTCACCGAGCTCTCCAAACAGTGCTGTCCCTTTGGAAAACCTGTGACCCAAAAGAGCCCAAAGCTAAAGGGTATGTTTTCATCCAGGCACACAAATTATTAAGTTAAATTAGATATCAAGAGACCGCTTGTGCAAAGTATTTCTTGATAGTACGAGTCAATTATTTCTGTCTGGTAATCAACATTATGCCACAAATGCTGTTTTTACTTGTACTGAACCTAAAAAATTCCTTCCAAGAATCAAATCTTTTACATTTTTTAGGCTTTCTAATAACACTTTCAAAAGAGAAAAGTTGAAATATGAGGGGGGAATCATAAGTCAAAACCATGTGCGGCATTTTTCTTTCTGACATTTTCGCTTCACACAAGAATTTGATTTGATTAAATATCACAACTGACTACCTGGGGACATGACATGCCTGAGGAAGATCTATGAGGATGAGGATGATAAACATTTTTTGGTTCAACTTAAACAGGCGAGTTTATTGTCAGTTACTGCACGTACTCGGAACGCATTAACACTCATGCTTCCAGGGGCCTACACTGGGTAGCTGCGTAAAAATAATATTTTTTAAATAATTATTTTTATATCTATTGGAGTTTACAGCAGTGTCAACTGCATTCTATAACCGAACTCACACCTGTAAACTTTTGGGAATCACAACGCATTTTCGGTGAAGCCCTGGTGTGTGAACACAGCCAGTGTAACGGTTTAACTGGTTTCATAACATTAGGAAGTTAAGTAGCCAACATTATAATATCATATGAACATAAATTTGCATCTGCATCCCAACTCAACTGCTACTGTCAAATGGGCATTTCCAAGAGACCAAATGTAATATTATAAATGACGTTCTAAGTTGTTCAAGGATGCTGATTTTTAGAAGGCAGCTGTTTGCCTCTGAGATGGCCCTGTATTTAAGTTGCTCTGTTTTACTTTTCAGTTGTTGGTTGTGTTTAGTGCTGTTGCGCCTGATTTCCGTCTTGTTTATTAAACCTCGTTTGTATTTTAAATCCGCCTTCAGTCTTCATCTTCTTCAGCATTGTAATAGTAGTCCAGCCAAAGGCTAATCATATCAATTATAGTTATGTGTCTGATGTAGTAGAAAGCGATAGCCTACATAAAATGCATAACCATTCTGATACATTGACTTGTAGATGTAAAATTAATCAGTTTATGGTTCAAACATGCTGTATGGCTGAGTTAAACCAGTATTTCCACTTTCCATTGTGCAGCGTTTGGATCAGGTAGTCCAAGCTGTCTAATTTCAAATTAACATTGGATAGGCTGCCAGTGTCATTATGGCCAAATAATATATGCCCATGCTCCCAGTTTTATTCATTATCCAGGTAAATGACAACAAGCCTATGGTGAAATAAACATCAAAGATGCTTTGCCACAAGCTGCTTCTGCCACTGTAGGAACTACACTAACTATGGTGATGCAGATCTTCTTCCAAGATGGTATTCCTTGGAGCATCCACATTGTTGGAACCCTTCCGCATCATCAGCAGGGATCTCAGGGTCTCAGGTGTTTCGCCCCTTAACCTGAACACCTTGCCTGGGTGGGGCCATGAAGACTGCCTAGCCTTCACCTGCAGAAGGATTCCAACTGTGGGCTCTCTTCAGCCACAGCCATCTTGAGCTGGACTCAGCTGCTGCAGCTATGTCCCTGGTGGCTTTCTTCAGCTGTTTCGGCTCCAGGCCCATCTTCTGGAGGAAGTAGCGCACCGATTTTGCTGGGAACCCGCGGCACCCAGAGAGCGATTGGGGGTTAGGTGCCTTGTTAAAGGGCACCTCAGTCATTTCTTGCTGGTATTGAAGATTGAACCTGCATCCTTCGGGTTACCAGTCTGACTCTTTAACCATTATAGACCACAAAGAAACAAAGCATTTCGAAATGATTCAGATATCAAGAACATGTTGTCACTTATCGCAGTCTCAAAAAGTTGAATGCACTCCATCGTTGTGTTGATAGTGTTTTTGATGCATGAGATAAAAAATTTGGCAACACTTTAGAAAATTGTTCCGTCATTAAAGAATAACTACACAGGAGCAAATGAGTATGCAGTATTAACATTAGTAACTACTATTAACTAACAAGAAACTCTGATTAATGAATTAGTAAGTAATAGCACAGTTGAATGCGGTAGTTCACGATTGCTAATCAATACTATATTTTTCACACCTCCAAGAGTACTAAGAATGACCAGTAATTCCTTTAGAAAGATGTAGTAACGCTTGAGTCATCATTACTATACATTATTATTACACAAAAGACATGTGAGCACATGGCACAAAGAAACAGAGAGTGCTCACACTAAACTAAACAAAAAAACAAGAGCACATGGCCAGCGAACACAATCACAAGCCATGTGCTCAAACAAAAAAAGACAGGAACACGCAGCTAATGAGAACACTTATAAGCCGCGTGTTCACACAAAACATGACAACATGAAAGCACACAGCCAGTGAAAAACACAAGCTGTGTGTTATACAGCACAAGACTGAACATAACATCCACAGAACACAACAACAACACACGCGGACAGAAGAGCATACACGTCTCGGACGAACTTGAAACCGCACGCTAACCATAACAAGACGATATGAGTGTCAGAACTCTGTCACCAAACCAAGAATAAACACTGCGAAGTGACCTGACAAGGTGCCTCTAAGACTCCCATGCTATGTACAACCACTTTTTGCAGATCCAAAAGTGTATCTGAATTTACCTACCTTTTACCTAAATACTATAAATGTAAGTCTAAATTACACCTAGATAAAAGACATTTCTAAGTCATCCACTGAGTTAAATAATAGATCAATAACAGCAAAAACTGTTCCACTGTCACAATCTCCTGCATGTAAAGCTGCTTAAAAGAGGAAAAAGCAACTTTAGCTGACTTTTCCCATTCCACCTCACAAATCTCTCACCCGCGCAACAAAAAAATCAGGCCATCCGTCCTCTGGTTTGCACCTGTCTTCTGTCGCGTCACGGAAAACTCAGTCCATGCATTTAAGATAATTTATCAACAAATTCAGCCCAGCTCTGCTGAAAGACTAATGAATCCTCTCCTGATAACAATGGCACCTGCTGTAAACTATATGACCAGTCATGACCAGGCTGACAGTACATCTCCCTATCTTAATCTGTGGACCTGTGAACCCTGAACTGACATTCGAAACCTTTGATGGGTGGGAAGCATCAATAGTTGAGGCACACTGAGGCTGGGCCAGGGATTTAGTAATCGTTTGCTAAACCTTGCTAACCTTTCCACAAACAGGTCTGGAACACACTCTATCACATACTGGAAACCAAACATTATACCACTCCAGAATTGCCAGTTAGTTAAGTATAGACATTTAATGAGAATTTCTTCAGCTATTTTCGAGTTTTTGATAAATGTCATTTATTTATTTTTTACCAATGGCAATTGAGTGGTTAAATATGGCATAAAATCCATTTAATTATTATTATTACATGGCTTGGTTGAATTCTAATGTAGAATGTGGTCTGTTATGTAAGGGATAATGTAGAGCAAGGTGGTTGTTATAGCGAATACAACCCTGATCAACCGCCTCGCTCTTCATTATCCCGATTATTACATGGCTACCTACCAAATAAATCAATAATTTGACACAAAATATTGATTTAAAAAGGAGTTTATTGATTTAAAAATTATTGTATTGCTTCCGCTAAAGAAAATAGTCTGTTCCGTCTCTACGGTTAGAATCCTGCGTCCATAGCAACGCTCTGTTTTTCATGGCAACGGTGTGTTATCAAGAAATAACAGACCGCATTCTACATTAGAATTCAACCAAGCCATGTAATAATTCTTGATAACAGACCGCTGCTAAGGATAACACACCGTTGCCATGAAAAACAGAGCGTTGCTATGGACGCAGGATTCTAACCGTAGAGATGGAACGGACTATTTTCTTTAGCAGAAGCAATACAATCATTTTTAAATCAATAAACTCCTTTTTAAATCAATATTTTGTGTCAAATTATTGATTTATTTGGTAGGTAGCCATGTAATAAGCGGGATAATGTAGAACGAGGCGGTTGTTATAGCGAATACAACCCCTTCAGGCTGATTCAAGACCTCTCCGCTTCGCGTCGGGGTCCTGAACAGCCTGTCGGGGTTGTATTCACTATAACAACCGCCTCGCTCTACATTATCCCTTACATAGCGATCGACATGTGACAACGTGTTCGAATAAAAAGAGTATTTTTTTCATTCATTTTTCACATAGGGATTTTAAAAGTCTACATTAAAGAGTTATAAGCCATAAACCAAGCCAATCAGCTACGAGGTGGATCACAACACTACAGAATTAGATTTGAAGCAAAAAAAAGTGTACCATTACATTTTTGGACAAAAAGACAACGGTACAAGACTCTTTAGTGAGGGATATATATATATATATATATATAAACATTTCTGTATTTTGAGAGCATAGAGAGATCGACTCGATTACGTCATTTGCAGTGGTTCATGGGAGTGGGCGGAGCTAAAGAGCTATTTTGGCTAATTCCGCTGTTAAACACAATTATTTTTAAAATAAGCTGAAATTGCAAACAGCGTCGATTAACAACCTCATTGCTCACAGTCTGTCTTTAAAGGTTTATAAGTTATCGTTCAAAATCAATTTCCCTATGGAGAAAATGAAATATTCCGCAACCCAACTGTGAAAAAAGAACCTCTCCCTTACAGATCTATTGGTTGCATAATGGCCAACACTTGAAAAACTAAAAATGTTTTAATTCCAAAGGCCTGTTTTTTCTTTAGAGTGAAATAGAATAAAACTGGCAAATGTAAAGTTTCCCTTTTTAGACTCAGCATTTATAGGAGGGGAGTATTGAAATGAATCATGCAAGGTGATTCACTACGGCTTGCGCTCGTCAATTTACTGGTGTTTGCGCCATTATTTACCGCCCCAAAAAAGCATGTCTTAAAGGGATACTCCACTTTAAAATGAAAATTCTGTCATCATATACTCACCCTCATGTTGTTTCAAACCTGTATGAATTTCTTTCTTCTGCTGAACAGAAAGGAAGATATTTAGAAGAATGTCAGTATCCAGACAGTTTCTGGTACCATTGACTTCCATAGTATATTTGTTTTCCTACTATGGAAGTCAATGGTACCAGAAACTGTCTGGTTACTGACATTCTTCTAAATATCTTCCTTTCTGTTCAGCAGAAGAAAGAAGTTCATACAGGTTTGAAACAACATGAGGGTGAGGATTTGATGACAGAATTTTCATTTTAAAGTGGAGTATCCCTTTAAAACAGATGCTAATTTGCGCAGCTCTTGGTAGATTGCGTTGGTCTTATGGAAATGATCCGTCTGCGTGATTCTTTAATGTGCACGTCATCAGTAGATCACACACAGACCTTTCCACTTCCATCAGCGCTTTTTGGGGATTGCGCTCTCACACTAATTTGCCCTGTTTAGTAAATCTGGCCCATAAAGTTGTAAATGATCTTTTTTCTTTACTTCATTGACTTTTGATTGTGTAGTGGTTACCATTTTTTGGTTACCAGACAAACTATTTACTGTATACAGCATACTACAACAAAATACAAAGTATTACGTAGAGGACACTTACTTGAATGAGGTATTTTAACAAAATTACAAGCCTTTTCCATTTCGCATTGGCATTCTGTGATCTTCTAAATAAAATTAAATGAGAGACAGAGAAGGTAAAATAATCAAACATAAAAAAATATCCTAAAGTGAACATGTGAGAGGAAACAGGTCCATCATGTACATCCTTTAAGTGCTGTAGATTTATCTTCTTGATTGATTCTCTGGACAGTGAGCTTTTATCTGTAATTGACCGAAGTGCATCGCTGTCTGTTTCCATTACATTTTCACTTATTTTGACAATGTGCTCTCCACTGCATTCAAATAAGACATGGATCAGGTTGGCGCCGCTGTTTTGCATTTTAGAGACAGCACGAGTGTCCGCCCTTCACTGAATTTGTAAAGTTTGGAATTGTTTAAGGATTTTGGCTGCACCATTATCCTGCACATTGTCCAAGCAGGCAATTCAGTGAAACTGAACTTTCATTGACCCTTTTAATGTCTAGTGCTGTTCCCTAAAATCAGTTCCAGGATTTTGAATGTTATTTGTGGCATAACATTATATGTCATTATATGTGACATATTCTAGAAAAAAAATATATTAGTCATGGCTGTGCTCTATATTCACAGAAGATACAATGTAAAAAATGTGAATTTTCAGCATATTTATTAATTATATATACATGTACAGTCCAGTATATTTATATATTCATGGTTAGTGGTAGGTGATATACTGTAGAAATGATTACAGTCTGTGATGTAGTAGCATTGTCCATGTTTGTTGTCTCCATATTTTCTGTGTAAATTATGTCAATTGTAATAATTTTTGTGTTCAATATCAATATGTGCCTGGATGAGAGCCCAAAATTCACCAAATGATAACAAACACTTCCCTAACCATAATAATATTGTTTAAAAAAATGATATAATAATATGTTTGTGCTATATTATAAAATATTACCAAAAATTGCATTGTACGTTATGATCACATTTAGGTGTTGTTAATAAATTATGATTATTACATGGAGAAAATTCTGATTATTTTGTCCATGTATTTTGTCCACAATTGTTACACCACCAAATTAATCAAAATGGAATTAAGTAATCACAAAAATATCAATATCAAATTAAACAACAATCTACTAAAGGTGTATGTTTCTGTCACATAGTAAAAAAATTCTTTATGTGAAAAATTCTTTCTTTCAATGTGACTTTATTTCTGAAAAAGTCTTACCAAAAAAAAACAAAAAAAAAACAGAGTTTACTCAAGTTAACATTAACATTAACATTGTCATATCCATTACCATGCTAGAAAATGCATCATATAGGCCTACTAGAAATAATACCAATAAATCTATCTCTGGCATATATTTGGACCATTAGTGTATTTTTCAAACTAATATATATATAATAATATCTCATTTATGGTGGTTCACAGATGAGTGTGGACTGATCTGAACCCTGCTATTTCCTAAAGTTGAAACCTAGTGTCAATGTACAGCATGTACACCTTCCTCTCCACCCTCATTTCCCCAGGAAGATAAGCAATCTGCTCATCAGATCTCCCTGGTGCTGAGTGGGAATACATCTGCCATGCATGTCAATGATAAAAAATGGTTTTGGGAGGCATCCTGTGGAAAAACCTTCTTTTCAAGTGTTTCATTTCCTTAACTGCTCTCACTGCTCTTGTGAAGTCGAGTATGTATGTGTGTTTGCATGTGCATGTGTGTGTGAGGGCGTTTATGCCCCTGTATGCGTTTGTCTAAGGTTATTGTCGGGGCCAGGAGATGCGTAAGTAAACTCGTTTGTATGAACGTGGTGGATATCCCTCCCAAGGAAACATCTCACAAAACTCTTTGCCACTTCCTCATTGTTGGATTTATATGGAACAGACAGCATTACTGTTCCTTGATGTTACATGCCACAGCACTTTCAAAGCCTAAGCTGACGCAACAACATCCGGAGATGCTAACGCTAAATGCTCTAAATTGTTTATGCCGAAACACTAAATTGTTTACGCCTAAAACAATTAAAACAACTTAATACCCTGATAACATGTTATGTTTTCATTATGCTAGCACAGGATGTTCAGCCTAAAAATTGACAGGTTGAAACTGGCTGAAAGGCACATTTACACTTAATGAAGCACATTTCATGCATATGTGCTCATAAACAGATAACCGGTGTTCACAGCTAAATACTACAAAAGATTGTAGAGAACACAAAATGTAGAGGTTAACATAGGGCATTCACTGAGGTTATTACATGAATATACAAACCAAAGCACAAATCCACCCACATACCGCTTCAGATTTTTTATTTGCTCTAGTATCAGATGCTATTGAGCATGTTTTGTTTTTAGCATCACAGAGCATGTTAACAACCAAGACAGCATGCTTATTTGCACATTCGGATGCATAGTTAATTCACATGCACGAGGCACAGGCTACACAGTCTGGTGAATGATTAAACGCATGCTGAGATATGTTGCATGGACATTTGACTCAGCAAGAAAGCTACATGGAGTTTAGTGCTTTCATATTGTCTTATCTGATTGAAATGAAGTGTGATTTGCTGAATGGCATTCTGTACATACATAGTTTAGTTATACATCTGAACATACATATAGTAAGTGACAAACCCTTGCAACCAAATTCAGAGTGTGCAGAACCAAATTGAACAACTAGCTAACAACATCATTTAAAAAGGGCATTTAAAAGTGAATTTCCTGAAGCGGAACAAGCAGATGTGTGCTTTATTATATTGAGTGTGCATGTAAGGGTTATTTAGTTGTGTTAGTTCATTTACACAACACCATTTTCAACAAAAAACCTGAAAACATTTTATGCGTTTTGGCCGTTCATTTACACAATAGCAGCGTGTAAATGCAAGCTTTTGAAAACAGGTTTCAAATTTTGAAAATCCACTAGATAGTGTACACGCAGCGAACGCGTCTTTCCGCGCTCACAGCTAAAGGATATATACTTTGAAAGGCACTCACACTAAACTGAGCAAGACGGAGCGGAACGCGAAAAATGAAGCATACCCGGGCCTTTAGTTGCCTTAGTTTCTACTTGAATTACACACCTGTTCCCTCTTCTGTTGATTACCTTCACTAGTGTATTTAAGCCCTTGGTTTTCCTCAGTTCCTTGTCTAGTGTTAATGTTGTGTTTCCCTCTACATTCATTAAAAGTCTGTTTAATCATCTTCTGCTTGCTCTCTTGGATTGCTACAACTTTAAACATTACACAGCCCTTGTGGGTCCTACAGATCTTTAAAGTACAATTTGTAAAAACTGTACTTGCAGACAATATAATATTAATGCAATAAAAGCCTGCTTAAGTGTACTTAAAGAGAGTACACAATCATAACCATGTTTTTTAAAACACTTAAGTACACTTTGTCATGCTTTGAAGTCATCGTGAAATCAAAATGGACAATTCTTGTTTTTTTTTATAGAATATTGCACTATTTACTATAAATGAGATCCACGCACATCAGTATTTTTTTTTTTTTGTAATTCATGTGGCCTCATATTCTTTCATCAAAATAACTTCCACTCCCACTTGCAGCTACATCGCTTCACTGATGACGTTTACTTGCATGAGGCAACCTGTCACTCACATGAGATCAACCAATACTGTAGCAAACCACAACCATCCAATCAGTTCCCTACGGACAAAATCAAGTCCCGCCCCCATACATTTTTTCTTGTTCGAGAAGCCATTTCACTCAGATGTCACATCAAGCACTCACATTTAAATAAATGTAAACTACTATACATTATTATTTAATTCAAAATGATGCTAAAGTGATGGTATATCAAGATGGCCTACCAACAGCTAATGAGCAGCCAAAAAACATTTACCATGTTCAGAACAGTTACCAGCTGTGTATGTGTTTGTCACTCATTCTCAAATGTAACCTGTCTCTCTACTTTATATTTGCTCTCACCAGGCTTCTGGTCCAGGGGTAACATAACAGTTCAGAGAGACGTTGCTGTTTAAAAGCACCAGCTTATCAAGCATTAATAAAACATGGCTAAAAATTGCCAGACATTTATACGTCTCCAGTCGCTATTATTACTTTCGTCTTAAATAACAAACATTGAATGGCTTAAGCTGTTGACATTCATATTTCTTATTTGTAAGCACGAGACAAAACTGTTTTATCACTATGTCAACCATCACAATTTCAAGAGAAACTTATGCATTTCATACATATGCAGAACAATCGTTTAAGAGATTCAGTCCCTCATTTAAATCCAGTAGTCATGTCCCAAATGTTATGGTAAGTGACTAGAGACTGTATAAAGCAGAAGCAATATTACTGTAAAAATATGCAAGTGGAAGAAATCATAACGCTTAAACAGCTGTAGTTCCACCTTACAATTAAAAGAGCCAGTGATAGAGGCATCACTTAATATAGGAGCTGTACCAATAGAAGTCCCGTCCTTAAATTTAAAAGAGCCAGACCTGGTTTCACAAACAGGGTTTAGATTAAACCAGAATTAGGCCTTAGTTCAATTAGGGCATTTAATTAGCTTTTATAAACGTGCCTTAGAAAAAAAAACATTACTGGTGCGCATCTTGGGATAAAACAATGTCACTGACATGTTTTAAGATATTAAAACATATTAAACATGCATTTTAGTCAGGGATCTCACGGCAATTCGTACGAATTCTACGAGGTGGCTAATTCGTACGAATTCATACGACCTCACTCGTATGAATTAGTACGATTTTTGCTAAATCGTACATATTGTACGAATTGCCCAATTCGTATGAATTCATACGAATGACCTACCCCTGACCCCGCCCCTAAACCTACCCATCACGTGGGTTTAGACAAATCGTACAAATTCGTACGAATTAGCCAACTTTTTATCACTCGTTCGAATTCGTACGAATTGGTCGTGAGATAGCGTTGGATTATCTTAAGCTTTGGCTGTGAAACCGGGTATCCTTATTAGTTTCTCAAAAATTGAGTTTAAAAGGACGTTTTTCCTTTGATGTGAAGAATGTAAAAATAATGTCTACTTGAATAATTAAGACCCCAATTCTTTACATATTTATAAGTGTATTGTAAGTGGCCGTTATTAGCAGATAGGAAGATTTTTAAAAGCTAATTTGATTTGTACAGAATAAAATATCCAAAACCTCTCATTTTGAGCAATAATCTTTAAATATTAAGTTTTTTCATTAGTCTCCTGTCTCCATTAGTGTAACCCAGAAAATGTGAGGCAAAGATTAACGCATGTGGATAGAAATATTGATCTTACATGGCTTAGTGACAAAACACAGTGGGGATCTTCTCAAGGTACACAGAACATCCATATCACAGCAGAGATCATTAAAAAAAAAAGAACAAAACAAGAGTTTCTCACCCTCTATCTGTCTATCTATCTATCAATCATAAATATATTTTGTCTTTTTGTTTTTTATTACTGGTACATATTGCCTTACTAGTAATAATTCTGAAAGTAACATCAAATAGCTTCTTCTGTTTCTCTGCTTCTCTTTACAAGTGTTGTGCTCTGCGCTGCACAGAGCTGTGCTCTGATTGGCTGCTGACAAACTGTGACGTCAGCACTGGCTGTTATAAGAGTCCAACTGATAGTCAGGAGCACATTTAGTCTACAGTGTGTTCAGCCAAGAGTGCTGTGCGCATGTAAAGGAAACACAGAAAAAATGACCAGGTGATTAAGAGTTGAGCACACTCAGTGTAAGAACACTATGTGAGACCAGAACACCTCCTAAGAGAAACACAATTCAAAAGGATTATTTTTGGATACCTTAAGGGAGTCCATGAATAGTGGAATTAAGTTGGACGACTCTAAAACACTCTCCTGATTTTAGTAAGTGACTTGATCTCTTGAGGATATTCTCCTCTGACACATTTTCCATGCTGTAAAGTCATTCTCATACTTTGCTTTCTGATTGACGCTCAATGTACTTTCTATTCGCTTGTGCTCTCTGAAAAGCATTCCTTTTTCAGGCTAACAATACTTTATGTTGATTTTCCTTCCTCAGGTCAAAGCTCATGGAGGGAGAGGATACGTTGAGCACGGAGAACACCTCCCTGCCCATGAATGTTTCAGCTGGGCTAAACGATTCTTCTCCGGTGTCAGAATATAGTGATGCAGAGGTGGTCTTAATTAGCATCTTAATGGGGCTTCTGGTTCTAGGCATCGTCTTTGGCAATGTGCTGGTCATCAGCGCCATTGTACGATTTCAACGTTTGCAGACGGTCACCAACTACTTCATCAGCTCCCTTGCCTGCGCCGACCTGGTCATGGGCCTCATGGTGGTGCCCTTCGGCGCATGCTACATCCTTCTCAACACGTGGCACTTCGGAAACTTCTTCTGCGAGTTTTGGACGGCTACGGATGTGTTGTGCGTGACCGCTAGCATCGAGACGCTGTGCGTGATCGCCCTGGACCGGTACGTTGCGATCATGTGGCCTCTGCGCTATCAGTCGATGCTCACGAAGCGGAAGGCCTGCGGGATGGTCCTAGGGGTGTGGGCGGTGGCCGCCCTGATCTCTTTCCTGCCCATCCACATGGAGTGGTGGGTGTCCGACGACCCTGATGCGTTGAGATGCATGGAGAACCCAACCTGCTGCGACTTCAACACCAACGCCGCCTACGCCGTGACCTCCTCCATCATCTCCTTCTACATCCCGCTGGTCATCATGGTATTTGTGTACAGCCGGGTCTTCCGGGAGGCCCGAAGGCAGCTTCAGAAAATCGACCGCATTGAGGGACGCATACGCACACAGAGCTTCAGCACCCAGGAGGGGAATGAGATGAAGAACCGGAGGACCAAGTTCTGCGTGAAGGACCACAAAGCTCTGAAGACCTTGGGGATCATCATGGGAACATTCACCCTCTGCTGGCTGCCGTTTTTCGTGCTTAACGTGGTGGCGGCCATCTGGAAGATGGACAACATCATGTTGCCTTTCAGGATCTTGAACTGGATCGGCTACGCCAACTCCGCCTTCAACCCCCTGATCTACTGCAGGAGTCCTGAGTTCAGATGCGCCTTTCAGGAGATCCTGTGCAGGAGAACTTCTCACCTACCTTCCACAAGGAATAACAAGGGATATATCTACAGCGGCCACAGCTGGCAAGTCCACACGAAGACCACCAGACAACGAGAGCCCTCGCCAACTTGCGAAACAGAAATGGGTGCAAATAGTTTGACTGCAGGCACCAAAAACACAAATGGGAATTGTAATAAAGCTGTGACATCCAATATTTAGCCAATTTTGAACGTTTGAATATTCCCTGGAGCACTTGAGAGATTTCTGCAACCACTATTGTCTGTGACAAAACATGGTTTTTAGATGTTTTAGCCTATGAACCATGAAGGTTTTGCCCATATTTTCACCATATTTAAGATGTACTGTTGACATATTGTGATACTTGTATTGAGTCAGAACAAATGGAAATGAAGTAACTTATGCTTTTGGACAAATGAGGAAAGAAAGCCAAGACAGTCTACCTCTGGATTCCACTTACTACCTCGAGACACTTTTCAAGTCTCAACTGAAACCTGGATGGTTCATTCATAATTTATTCATAAATTCCTCAGCTTACAAAACCAAGAGTCTGGATTTGTACCGTAACACGTGGACTGCAGATCTTAAAGAGCGTCAAAGGGGTGTCTTATGCCAGACAGACTTGTTACATTCCATTAAATTGGACTCGCTGGAAACCAGGGTCTTCGATATCTCTGAGCCCTCCTCCAGTCAGAGGAAATATAACCCTCTGATGAGGGGCAACAGGTGCACATTGCCGTCTGTGCTATAACCAGCTGTTCTTGTCGAAAGGAAAAAAGTGAAAGAGCCAAGCAGTTCTCTCCAACCCCAGCCCTTCAACCTTCCCCCGTTAACATTTCCACTGGGAAATCGTTTTAAGGTTACAGCTGAAGCTGTATCTATAAAGGGTCATGTTTATAAAAGTAAGTACGCAAGTCTACATTCGCAGTCTGGGTGGCACAATAATCTTGTTATATTTAACACGTCACTATGTGCAATGAATGTGCCAATGATTCTCATTGCTAAACAATATTTAGATGTTGAGTGTGTAAATCTTGATGCTATATCAGCATCCTAATTTCAGGAATACCACTTCTGGCATCAAATTTATGGGGGTAGGCATTCATAACTGTTGTGTTTGTACTGTTTACAGATTCCTGAACAAACAGCCCTTTGGGCAAACGGCACAAGCTCACCTGATATTGATCCGACGGTTGTTTATTTCCATCCGTTTAGTTTTGTGTAATAGCCCAGGCAATGCACTTGATTATGACAGAAACACTACTGGAAAATATCTGACATTACTAAAAGCTGACAAATGTACGTTTACGCAATGGCCCGGTGTTGTGCTATTTGAGCCCCCTTCCTGTGTGCGCATATGTCATGGGAATTTGAGAAAGACATAAATACAGCTTATGTGGCTCTATAGACTCATTGAAGTGCTATATTTATTTTTTGCCAGGAATAAGGTTGTGATGAATAGAAAAGTACAGTGTGTTCAAAGAATTATATTTAAGAATTGTAGTCTTAATTAACAACGTGCTCATTTTTAAGCTGACGAAAGATATTTCCCAAAAAAATCAGTATACAAAAACTCCATAAAACAGTTTTGAAAGCTGTGAGTTTTGAAACGTATGATCTAGGACCTATATATGCAGTGCATGCTATTAAAAAGACTGTAAATCTATGCTCACACGGCCTCAATTTCATACACATAAAATTCAGTATGGTGTGTTTACACTGACTAAGGTCTATTCCAGGAGGAAGGACATTGCTAGGGAAGACTGTGTATGCTCTCTCTCTCTCTCTCTCTCTCTCTCTCTCTCTCTCTCTCTCTCTCTCTCTCTCTCTCTCTCTCTCTCTCTCTCTCTCTCTCTCTATATATATATATATATATATATATATATATATATATATAGTCTTCCCCTAGCAATGTCCTTCTTCCTGGAATAGACCTTAGTCCTTAGTCTCACACCATACTGAATTTTATATATATTATATATTTCTTCCCTTGCAATGTCCTTCCCTCTGTATGTATATATATATATATATATATATATATATATATATATATATATATATATATATACACACACACACACACACACACACGCGCGTATTTCAAATATCTATCTAGGATTGTATATGTGAAATGCGTTCTTTGGGATAAAAACTGAAAGGCTTGAATCTCTTTCATTATGTGAAGCATTTTTGGTGTTTTGTTTGTTGGTACTGTAGTAATGAATACATCATGCTTCTCATTTAAGGTATTAGTCATCTGTCAAACATCGTCTTAGGCACATTTTGTATGAAGTATTTACCACATTGATGGGCAAATCAGTATGTGAATGTTGCCTAATGTGTTACTGTGTTTTGACAGCACATTTCTGAAATGGTATCTGCTTAGTTTGTGTCATTCCACGAAACAAATTATCTTGTTTGCCAAGTGCAAATGTTTCCTCTATGCTACTTTTACAACAAAAACTGTTTTGAATTTTTTTTTAAGGTGTATTATTTTTGTTTATTTATTTTTGTCTGTCCAACCAGCTGCTTAATGTACAGAATAAACATGGTGGTTTGTAATGCTGTCCTACAGAGTCATGTTCTTGTGTGAACATGTTGCACACTTTACGCCATCTAGTGTTGACAGGAAGCATACAGGGAAGACTTGGGAATATTTCAATACTAACCAACTAGTCAGTGTTTTTTTTTGTTTTGTTTTAACTCTGTTTGTCTCAAACCTTTATATAATATTCACATTTTTAACTGCATCAAATTAAAGTAGTGTAGAAATATATTATTTCTCCCTAAATAGTAAATTATTGTCAAAGAGTGTTGTCGTTACAATCTACCCCATGGGGTAGACTAATAGAAAATATGGACATTTTAAATTTGATTAATAATAATAGAGTCCTTGTTATCGCTCATTCTCAAGCAAAACTATTAAACCTTATTTCAGAAGAACTCCACTTTAAATCAATTCTGTGTTACTTTAGCCTTCATATTGAAGCTTTTAAACATTCAATTTAAAGGGATAGTTCACCCAAAAATGAAAATGACTCACCCTCATGTCGTTCCAAACCCGTAAGACTTTTCTTAATCTTCATTAACATAAATGAAGATAGTTTTAAAGAAAACTGAGAGCTTTCTGTCCCTGACAGCCTGCAAAACTACCACTTTCAAGCCCCAGAAAGGTACACTGTTAATTATTTGACTGTAAATTTAGAGGAAATTGCAGGTTACCAGTTGCATGACTTTCACAGTAAGTTACTGTATCATTTGTACAATAAATAATTGTGAAATTATGCCATCATATTACTGTGATTTAGCTGTAAGCTGCTGTAGAATTACTGTATTTAACTGTGAATGTATATATATATTAGGCCTACTGTGATTTAGCATAAATGATAGACCAACCAAAACTGATAAAAACAGTGGTTTAACTTTTATTTTTTAGAAGAAAAATACAATTTAATAACAGAAATGAACATTGGGTAACAAGAATGTGTGTCAATATGTGTTTGCATGAGTTTACTATGTGATAATGGTACTTCACAATGTAGGAGGTGAAAAGAGAAAGAATGAGAGAGAGAAGAGAGAGAGGGAAGAAAAGACAAAAAGGTGGGAAAAGAGAGAGTTGCATAGTATGGGTTCTGTCAACTATCTATAAGATAAGAAAGACAAAAAGTTGAAGTTACTCTGTGGTGGACTGGCTCCCTGTAAGTATGGTACTCAAATTGTAGACATTTTAGGATTAGTTTTACAATGCAAGTAATTTCAATTGTAAAACTCATAAATCATGTGAACTATATCACTTAATATTAAATCAACAAACCAGAGGACTCTATACTCACTCCTGTTACTTTTACTCAGTCCTGTTTGAGGTTAAGCAAAAATTACATGACAAATTGCCACATGGCGTACATAGTAATGCAACTCAGTAGTCAGTAATGTGATGTAAATTTACACTAAAAACTATTGTAAAGTACTGTAAATTTGACATTTTTATTCTAACCCATAAATAACCTATAACATTGAAAATGTACGTTAATATTCAAACATTCAAATAAACGTAAGAACAATGAATTCTACACATTTATTGTGCAGTCTCTCTAAACTCTCCATTGAACTAGGAGACACTATAGAACACATTAAAGGGACAGTTCACCCAAAAACTCACCCTCATTCCAAACTCGTAAGCCCTTCGTTCATCTTTTGAACACAAATTTAGATATTAAGATATAAATCCGAGAGCTTTCTGACTCCTCCATGGACAGCAATTTTATTACCACTATCAAGGACCGGAAATGTAGTAAAGATTGTTAAAATAGTCCGTGTGACTACAGTGGTTCAACCTTGATGTTAACCTTAACCACTGTAGTCACATGGACTATTTAAACAATGTTTTTACTACCTTTCTGGGGCTTGAAAGCGGTTATAACATTGCAGTCTATAGGTGGGATCAGAAAGCTCTTGGATTTCTTAAAATTATCTTATGTGTTTGGAACATCATGAAGGAGTGTAAATAATGACAGCATTTAAAATTTTGGGTGAACTAACCCTTTAAAAGCTCAACATCTTACTGCATAACTACATCTAGCTTAACACAGAGACCGTGTTTCGTTAGTCCGTTCTGAAGTTGGAGCACATGCAGCTTACATTAGATTGGCATCCATTCAAAGTCAATGAGCTTCCTGATCAGTGTACAGACTTGCGGGTTTATGTGTCCTCTCTGCCTCTTTGATTTTGTACCTGTCTCTGGGTTGATGCCCAAGAAGCACCTATAAACAAAAAGACAGAAGTAGGCTGTTAGTTTGATTCAAGTGGGATGAAAAAGGTGTCAGTTTCCAGTCATCACCTTCAGTGGGTCACTGCTGTTGCAGTACAGATCAAAACTAAATTTAGCTCAGTTTTAACAAGATGACATTACTTGGATTCAGTTAAACAGCAACCATTTAAATAACAGCAACTGAAAAACATTTATATCACAACCACACAGTCAAGAATAGTCCTGCAACAAAGTAGAGGTGTGTGTGATTTACCCAGGCAAAGCATTACAGCAAATGCTAACAAAGTATTTGAACGTTGAGCAGCACGCGAGCTCATTGGCTACTGATACAGCAGGAACCAATCAGCTTTGCCCTATAGTGATGATGTTGACATTTTAAGAACTCTATCAAACCCCAAAGTAACCATCTGTGACGAATACCAACCACCTAGCAACACCATAGCAACGAGCCAGAACAACCTAGCAACCGAGTGCTGAGTTTTGCCACTGCAAGCACCACTCACATTTTCTTCAGGAAATGTACATTCTAGTTAGTATTATCATGTCCACAGGCTCTAGTCTCATTATAGGGTTATGTTTTAGACAGACTCAACAATGCACGGAAGTTTGCAACCATGTAGATTTTTATGTACAGTTTTGTTTCGAGAAGCAGCGGGTTTTGTTTCAGTTTCTCATAGACCGAGACTGTTTAAAAGCATTTCTTCTTTTTTTATTCATTGAAAGCATTTATTCAAAATGTATTCAAAATTTCCGATATCGATACCGATACCATGACTTTGATACCGGTTCCTGAACGATACTTTTTTCGATACCAATTTAATGAACAGATAATATTATAGCAGAGGCTGTGACATTAATGTGAAGAGGGGGAGAAAACAAGAAAGCTAAACTCTTAGTGCAGCCAACCTTAAGGATATAAGAACACTTTACAAGATATCTAGTTTAATCAAAAAGCATGTGTGATTTATTGAAATCATGAAACTTTTCATGAAACTTAACCATGAAACAACAATTTATTAGCAGTTTAACAATGTTTAAAAAAAACTTAAATGTTTTTTTCATGCAAAAGACACTGCATGCCAATTTTCAAGTCAATCGGACTTATTTAATGTTATAGCGCCACCTATTGTTCAAACGTCACAAATTTTTTTACTGTGACCAGAGATTGTGCCCATACAAATATATTTAGCAAGCATATAACCATCTTGATCATAGATGGAAAAGACCATTTACAGCCAATACAGGCAATTTAAGGTTTTTAACAGTTATAGTGCCACCTATGGTCTGATCTCCATTTTTAAATATTTTTTTATATAAATGATTAGTAACAAAATGCTTAGGCTACTTGTAGTCTGAAATGGCTTTAACAAAAGAAGAAAAAAATATTCTTAGATCTCTGCTAGTTCTAATCATGTACCGATAAAGTAGCACAGTAGATGTATTTGAATGCTTTAGAGAGAGTGATTGCACTGTATGTGCAGTGTCTCTCTACTAATAGTGAATATGTAGTTTAAAGACCTCAAGAAGATTGAGGATCAACAACGTCATTATCTACTAGAAGAAAGTGACAGCAGCTCGACTGGGAGCCCTGATGACAGTGATGTTGAACCTGAGACACATGCTCATGTCACCAAGAAGAACAAAAAGGTTAGACTCGCTCCTGTAATTGTCAAGAACAGAAGGACTGAAATTGAAGTTGACAATGAGGAGGAGTATGAGGAGGAAGGCAAAAGACGAACCTGCATCGAAAAAAAAACTATTAAGAAATATGTTCCCTGTAAGACATATCAGCCAGCTTCACTGGAGCAAGTAGACAAGTGGTCAAAATAATTGCCAGACGTCTACAAGCAACCAAGGAAAGCTTGGCAATTGCTTAAACGCTTACAGAAAATCTACAATTTACATCCAGTAGATGGTGTGATGATTGTTAATGTGAACTTAAGGGACAATGACCAAAAGAGGCTAACTGAAAGTGTTGAAAACAGGGTAGGCGAGTCTCAAGAAAACATTGAGGCTGGATGGGAAGCTGAACGAACATTGTTGTTTGAACTGAAACCTGCAGAGGTTAATTGGGCTAGAATTACCTCATGCATGCAGAAGACTGGAGAAAGTGTTGCAGAGTTCGAAGAACGCTTCACACAAATTTGGTTGGAACATGCTGGTTAAAATGACAGCGAGGATCTTGACAAGGACACTAGCATGCCTCTGAAAACTGCTTTTGTAAATGGACTGAAACCTGAAGTTTCAAAAGCCCTCAAAATCCAATATGACGACTGGGACAGTGTTGGAACATCTTTTAATCAGATTGTTGAGTGGTCAGCAAAGATTGAAAGAACACATGAAGTCAAACTCAGGGCGTTGCGATCGAAAACAATGTCATACAACATGTGGAATGAGCATAAAGAAAATGAAGATAATAGACAGTCAAAAACTCAAGGAAGATGCAGGTATTGCAATGAAGAAGGACACTGGGTTTGTGATTGCAAGCTGAGTTTAGACGAGGACAACCTGTTGAGGAGGTTTCAGCAGTTGACAGCCAAACAGACTCTGGTAAAAGCTGTTGAGCCGCAGGGAAACTGAAGAGCCTCTCTCTGCAGCACCAACTAGTGACATCTCATCGGACAACTGATGGAATCCATGTGTATGCAAAAATGACAAATGAAGACACCACCCCAAAGGTAAAAGCATACACAGAAGTCTCAACAACTGAAGCCAAAGATGAGGTCCTAGTAGAAGGTGCTGCTATACAAGCCGTAAAGGAAAGAGGTGCACATACGGCGGCATTAAGACAACTTCAGAAAGTTTTGCCATGTAAACTGATTCAAAATGAAGCATCCAGAAAACAAATGCCATCAGTGATGGAAGCTAAAACAAAACTGCATAATGACAAGCAATGCAGTAAGGATGACCACAAGGAAATTGGACTATGCCCTTTTGAACATGTCACAGGTCGGCCCATGTCCAATGAAAACCTAACATCTGACAGCCTTGCCCAAACTGATGAAAGACTCCACAATGCCAAGAATCAATTTTCACCATTAGAATCCAGGAGGGAAAGCCTTCATGATCTCATGGTAACTGATGAAGCAGTTAAGGTGCAGAGAAAAGAGTGGACCGACGTGAGCCATTGGGATTTGAAACATCTGCCTAGAGACGAGGGATAGAGAGGAGGCCTAGAGAGGAGGCCTAAACACATCTGCCTTGTGACGGCAGTAGTGTTTATCAGAGTCCAGATATGGCGGGACTAGGGTTTTTAGGCTCTAGCTTGTCGCCTGAGGATGAAGACATAAACATACAGCCACTGATAAACACAGTAGTGTCCTGCCAATATTAAATAGGGACAGTTTTTCAGGCAGTTAGGAATTATGTGTTTAAAATCTTTTCCTTGGCAAGATACGTTTCCCTTTTCTCTTTTGTGTGATTGCAGGTGTTCCAGTGTGCCAGAGGATGAGCAAAGACATCCAACGTTTAGACTGCACTGCATTGGCCACCAAGATGAAAACTTCTAAACATTCACAGAACACAACACTATCCGCCACTTCCAAAAGATCTTCCAGAGGACTCGAGCATTCAAGATGCAAAGTTTCACCATGAACTCTTATCCTGTCATTTTAAACCAAGGTTATTGTAGTAAAACCATGGTTCATTTGTAGTTACTTTGGTTTTACTTCAAAAACCATGGTTAAACCAGTTACTACAAAAAAAACATGATTCATTTTAATAAGGGCCTGCTCACCAGCTGATCGACCTCGTGATGAGAAGCTTCAAAATTTGACTGCCCCAAAGAAGCACAGCGATGGTTTAATGTACAGTACTCAACATCCTAGGTATCTTGTAGAGATAAAAATGCAAAGGACACCAACATTGTATAAGCAAATGTGCTCTTGATACAATGCTAACTTTGTGCTTTCATGTTGCCTGAAACGAATGTTCTCTGTTACTCCATATATGTTCGGGAGTGACTTCAAGCGACATAGATGCGAATAGATAGGGTCTGCCAGCATTGGATGTTCCTGTGTTTTGGCATTCTGCCTCCATTATTTGGGAATGGAGAGAAGAAATTGAGTGATGTTCAGGGTAGGGTGGGGGGATTTTTTTTATATATATACACACTACTTTTTTCTCCTTCGCTTTTGGCCTCCTCTCTAATTATATATTAACCTAACTTGATGAATAGCACCAGAAGCTCAGTTAGATTCTTGAGTTGGAATGTGAAAGGACTTAATGGTCCCATTAAAAGATCCAAAATTTTGACACATTTAAAACAACAGAAACCTGACATTGTATTGCTCCAGGAAACTCATCTGCGCCTCAAGGATCAATGCAGACTCCAAACTCACTGGATATCACACGCGTTTCATTCCAACTTTGATTCCAGGTCAAGAGGAGTTGCCATTTTAATTAACAAGACTGTGCCTTTTTCTATTGACAATGTCATTTCTGATTTGAATGGTAGATATGTAATTGTGAAAGGGAAAATTTCACAAACGCCAGTAGTTTTGGTAAATGTATATGCCCCAAACTTTGATAATAGGCTACTCTCTTTGCTCATAATTTGTTTTCTAAGATCCCAGCTCTGAACACACATCTTCTGATATTTGGGGAGATCTAAACTGTGTTATTGATCCAGTTTTGGATAAATTAAGTACTGTTATGAAAGCTCCCTTTGCTATGTCAAAGATATTTTCACCATATGTGAACAGTTGAGAAAGAAACGGATGTTTGTCAGTTTTTTTCGGTCCGTGCAGTCGGTCTTAAAGTGACAGCACACACTTAATATTATATACTGTTTTCTGTGTCATTGATATTAATAAAACAAAATACAGCTTTAACAAAGATGACTCTATATTTAATTTATACAGTGAACAAAGTGTGTTATTTTACATTTAGGCTTAATTATTAATTTCTGTACCTGAATATACTGTTAGACTTTGTAAACTTTGTTATTTAGTATTTATCTCTGCTTGTAATTTGTGTATTTGTTCTTATTTTATTAATGACTGCTCACTTGTTTTAAATAGCGTGTGAACTTTATCAGTTAGGTTAGTAGTTTTTAATGTAGTAGCTATCGAAAAACTTCAAGTCAGCTTTAAGTAATAAATGAAAAGCTAAGTTATTATAAAACTTCTCAATTAAAAACTTATCTTACAGTATGAGATGGTTAAAAACAAAACTACTAAATCACAAAGTACTAGAGGCCAGACGAAACAAACTTCTATAAAAGCAACGCTATTCAACGCAACACCACACCCAAAAATGTTGATGGGCTATGTTTCTTGCTAAGAATCTTTAACAGGTTTAGCCTGGCATAATACCTTTGAATGTTGTCAATATTTAACTGTCATTTTTATTTATTTAAATATTACTTTCTTTTTGTTTACTGCATTGGTTTAAATTTGACTGAAGCAAAGAGTACTATTAGGCTATGTCTTATTTTGTTTCTATCTTGTTTGGTAACATAATGTTCAGGGTTTGTAGATCTTTCAAATAATAAAGCTTTTCAGAATCGTGAGAGAATCGTGATCTTTATTCTAAGCAAAAAAATCGTGATTCTCATTTTAGCCAGAATCGTGCAGCTCTAGTTCTAAGCATTATTGAAAGGGGCTCAATAGCTATGGCAAAAAGTAATGGAGATAGGGGACATCCCTGGCGCGTATACCTGTGATAAAGTAAAATACTCAGATTTAGCATTATTAGTAAACTGAAGCTTGAGGGTCAGCATATAATAAACGTATCCATGAAATCAATCCATCCCCAAAACCGAACTCCTCTAAAGTCCTAAACAGATAAGCCCCCACTCTATCCTATCAAATGCCTTTTCAGCATCTAATGAGATGATCACCTCAGAGGAGCTATTGTTTTGTCCCGAGTATAAAATATTAAAAAGAGTACGGATATTAGAAAACGAATACCGTCCTTTTATAAATCTGGTTTGTTCCTCTGAGAAAATACTAGGAAGTATTGCCTCTAAACGAGAAGCTAAAAGTTTGGCTGAAATCTTAACATCAGCATTGAGTAGGCTAATAGGTCTGTATGAGTTACATAATGTCGAGTCCTTCCCATCTTTAAGCAATAGAGTTATAGATGCTTGTCTCAGTGATGGGGGCAGCATACCTAGCTCTAAGGATTCCTCAAATACAGATAAAAGAAGCGGAGCCGATTTAGCATGAAATTTCGTATAAAATTCAATTCATTTGATTGCAATGAATTAATTGACTTAATAATCTCCTCTAAGGTAATGGATCTATCAAGTTCAGATGCTAAAAGAGAGTCAACCTTAGGGAAGTTAACAAGTCCCAAGAAATTGTTTCATTTCTTCTTTATAGTCCGAAGCTTCAGTTTTGTGCAGGGAGGAATACACATTTTTAACTAGATTAAAGACAGTTTATTATGAACAATAGTTTGATTTATTTTTTCATTAAAAATAAAAAAAAATCCTTGAGTTGACAAATGTCACTTATATTACCACAGAATATCACTGTTTGGCACATTGAACAAATGGAATGTGTACAAGTTTAAGGCAAGCATGATTTATGTTCAGACTTTGGGGACACTGATTTTTTTGTTGAGGTCTGAGACACAAACTCCATGTCTAGTCAAATTGACACTTAAGTCACCAAAAGATCAGTTCAGCCATTCATTCTGAGCCGTCACAGAGTAAGAATTGTTAGAATATGATTTCTTTGGGCAATGAGCTTAGAAAAGCTAGCTTACATTAGTTCATTCAGAACATTTACTATAAAGTTTCTGAGACTACTCACAGATTTTACATTGTTCCACATGTCAAATGTTATTTATCATCCCTGCTTTCCATACTGATAAGTAATGCTAGTAAGAACAGTAATATTAGTAAGGACAAACAAGGGGGAAAATGATACAAAATCAAAGCAAAAACAGAAAAAAATATAAAGATCCAAGCAAAAATGTTACACTCATAGTTCTGTGAAATTCAAAATGTTAAAAATCAGAAAAAAATAGGAAATAAAATAATTTAAAACAAAGTTGGAGTAATAGCATAATGCACAGGTACATAAGTTATCTGCAGTCAGATAAACAAATTGTTAAACATTTTATTCCTATCGAAACTCAAGTAAGCCATCGTTCATCCTTCAAAAGTATATCATTCCTTTATATCTATACACAACAAACCATTCTGATTTATTTGAATGTTTTTTGTGTTCCATTCGATATTCTTTCTTTCATGTGCATGTTTGAGACACTTGCTTCTGATGGAGTACTTCTATCAGTTCATCTTTGTCAGAGCTCATCCTTCTGCTGAAGTTTCTGATCCTCTGATCTCCTCTCACAGTTACACAGTGCAGTGTGATCGGATGGCTGAGGCACTGTTTCCATATCAGGATGGACTAGAGGCTGAGTGCTCTGACGATTTGCATAGGTCTGTAAAAGGACAGGACACACAAATTGACTACATTTACTACTCTCTGTGTTAGCTGTACCCAGAAAAGTCTCCCAGATGACAGCTCTAGGGCTTTTGTTAAAAGGTTAGTTCACCCAAAAATGAAAATTCTGTCATTAATTACTCACCCTCATGTCATTCCAAACCCGGAAGTGCTGCACTGTTTACACTACGTCAACAGCATAGGAGAATGACGTGCAAGAAAAGAGATTGTTGAATAAAGTCGTTATTTAGGGGGGTTTTGCGCATAAAAAAGTATTCTCGTCGCTTCATAACATTAAAGTTGAACCACTGTAGTCACATGGACTATTTTAACGATGTCTTTCCTATCTTTCTGGGCCTTGAAAGTTGCAACAATGTTGCAGCCTATGGGTGGTTCAGAAACCTCTCGGATTTCATCAATAATATCTTCATTTGTGTTACGAAGATGAACAAAGGTCTTACGGGTTTGGAACGACGTGAGGGTGAGTAATTAATGACAGAAATAAATGTTTTTCTACTGTATAGACTGTCAAGTTTTATTAAAAGCCCATCTCGCCAGGGGCAGGTCAGTTTTGATCTATTGGTTTGATTTGCCTCACAAATACTTTATGTATATATTTAAACATATATTTAGCCTCTTTGCTATATCTTACACACACTTTTAGGTCTGAACTGTTGGTAAACATGAATATGCACACGCAAAGACAGACGAAAAACAGACAAATATATATACTGTATATTTTTTAAAAACAACCCAAAAAAAAAGGTATTTTGAAATTTTTAAATATTTTTTTTTTTAAAAGGGTACATGTAGTAATAACATGGTAATATTTTCATATACACTCATTAACGAGAAGTTATTGATCAGATACAATATGGTTTTAGTTGAAAAATATTACGTTTTATAAGTTAAATGCAAAAGCTGTCTGTAGTTTTTGAATGCACTAGGAGGCACTTTACATTTATTAGTACATTATTCAGCATTTATTGTTGTAAATGGCAGATTCTTACCTGAAAAACAGTGTAGTAGTAGCAGTAGAGTCTGTGAGGCTGAAGCAGATCTCTCACCACCGATTGTCCCATTTTAGCTACGGCCTCAGCCTCTGTGTCATTGTTCTGTGTATGTTAAATACATATTCAAGTTCTAACAATTACAAGATTTTCCTTTTTTGTTTTGCATATAATATGGGTCTCTTTTTTGCAATTTTGTCATTGTTACATGTAAATGTATGCTGTTACTATACATATTCAATGTGCTCCAAAAGGACACCGTTTGTACCTTAGCCCATTTAATCTTCTCGATGAGGTCAGAAAGGTCCCTCTTCACTGGGATGTAGTGCACACCTGGTTTCAGATGTGTGTAAAAGTGTTCGTAGTATGGTGAATCCTGTTTTAAGACCAAGCTGTTGCCCAGCATCAGGTACGGAAACCTATAGGCTGCTACTGTTCCATCCACATTCATCTGGTATTTGTACTAGAGAGATTTTCAAGCATGTCCCAATTATTCATTTGTATTATTTATTAAAGAATTAGTTCACTTTCAAAACACTTTTTGCTGATAATTTACTCACCCTGATGTCATCCAAGATATCCATGTCTTTCTTTCTTCAGTCGAAAAGAAATTAAGGTTTTTGAGGAAAACATTCCAGGATTTTTCTCCACAGAATGGACTTCAATGGCAACCAACTATTCCAATGTTCAAAGAAGGTTCAAATGTCCGTCTCAATGCAGCTTCAAAGTCTCGACACGATCCCAGTCGAGAAATAAGGGTCTTACCTAGCGAAACGATCGGTCATTTTCTAAAAAAAATAAATATATATATATATACATATTATATATATATATATATATATATATATATATATATATATATATATATATATATATATATATATATATATATACATATATATATATATATATATACACATATATATATATATATATATATATACATATATATATATATATATACTTTTTAACCACAAATGCCCGTCTTGCATCATCGCTGAGATGCGCCAAGTATTACGTCATCACATTGGAAAGGTCACGAAAAAAATAAAAATAATAATTATATTAAATTAAAAGATGTCGGACAATTTTGAAGTTGGAGGAGAAAATGAGATGACATTTAGACCCGTAGACCCGTATTTCTAAGACCCGTATTTCTCGACTGGAATCGTGTCGAGACTTTGAAGCTGCTTTGAGACGGACATTTGAACCTTCTTTGAACATTGGAATAGTTGGTTGCAACTGAAGTCCATTCTGTGGAGAAAAATCCTGGAATGTTTTCCTCAAAAACCTTAATTTCTTTTCGACTGAAGAAAGAAAGACATGGATATCTTGGATGACATCGGGGTGAGTAAATTATCAGCAAAATTTTTTTGAAAGTGAACTAATCCTTTAAGCAGAGAAAAAGCATATCACAGTTTAATGAAGCTTTTTGAACACATTACTTACCTTAAAAAAATCAAAGAAACCGACCAGTGGTGTTTTTCCAAGTTCCTTCTCCCGTTCACGAAAGAAAAAAAACGCTGTTATTCCCGCATCGAGCAGCTCTGGATTTTCTTTGGACATGGTTACCAAACGCAAGCGCTCTTCTCGACTGTCCCTGCCTCTGAAGAACGCCTTGCCCGTTTTATTTGACCACACAGGACCTGGGAAAACCAATAAAGAAGTCCAGAAAGATGAGACAAAGGTAAGTAAGATAATATCGGAGATTGACAGGAGCTGATGTTCGAAGAAGCACCTGTGTTCCCCTGGACTGACAGCAGGTCATTTGTTACGCCTCTCATTGCCTCTAAGGATGAGTGTGTGATATCATATGTGGGAAGAATGATGTCACGCGTGTCCGTGGAGCCGCACCATGAGATAATAGGCACTGGTCCAGGTTTGTCATTCACTTTCCTGGTCTCCATTGGCCAGTCTCCTACGTTAATATAAAATTCCACATCAGGCATTTTTACCTGGTGGAGACAGGACAGATAAAACAATAAAATAGTTGATATGACCAATGTGTCCAATCAAATCACCATAAAAATGGAAAAATAAATCAATCAATAATGATTTTTATTCTATTAAATTAGAAAAATGCCAAATAGAAGCATATCCACTGATGAGTGATTTTTTTTTAAAAACTGTTTCAATGTGAAATAAGAATAAAAGGTAAGAAAAGCTTACTTTTCGAGCGAGGGAGAGCAGTATCTCATCCGAGAACATCTTGAAATCGGTGTACTTGCCCAGGGAGCGCCGATGCACCTGGTTGTTTAAGATGGTATAGTGAATGAGTCCTCCTCGCTTTGCAAAGCGCATTGGAACCTCCTGCAGGAGCTGCTGCAGGTCAATAGATGGGAATGAACTGAAATCCTCTTGAATTTGGGGGTCTTCCTCTGGGCACTGCATGACCCTCTGCCACGCTGCCACATCGGACTCTGGACAATCACAATACTCATGATGAACAGGACCTGATGGAATTAAAAAGATTTTATTATGGATATTTTGCAAGAATTGCAGATCATTTGGAAAAGAGTTTGTCTTTCCATAATACTAATAGATGTACACTTCTGCATACTTTGAAAGATTATACTTTTTACGGAAATAATATGCTTTAAAAGAATATACTGAATGCAATGTTTTTAGACACTTAATTTTAATTTTATGTATTATACAACATTTGTACTTTTATCATTTTTTTGAAATATGGTTAAAGTTCACTGCCGAATGTATTATGGTAAACAAATATTTACTTAAATGTAATTCTATTGACAGCTGTATGTCATGTATTTTAATATATTTGTATCTGCACATTTGTAATGATGAAGTTGCAATTTAGTCCATATAAACTATATTAACTGTAAGTGTAAATTTTCACACTACACACTACAGTTACAAATATAATCAAGTACCTCACATGTGCTTTAGTATGTTATTAAACATCAAAAAAGGACAACAAAAGGAAAAAATAAAGACTTTTAATAATAATTGTACTGTACTGTACTACTGTATTTATGTGGAATCTCACTACAAGTGCAAAAGCGAAATATAAAGTACGGCTGGGTAAAACTAAGCCTATAGACCACATCTATCAATGTCCAAAAAATACGTTACCCCTAAGACTGTACGGTGACTTTGCCACTGGCTTGTCTTGATACAAAACTTCAATCTTCAAACCCTTCATAGAACTTCCATAGAGTCGGTATCTGACAAGCAGGGAGCCGTCGCCCCGATCCAATGGCGCTGGGACATGGACACGAAGATACTCCTTTTCCAATGAGGATATCGTCACTTTGAAAGAGTCTTTAACTAAAAGAAAATAAACAGTAACCATAAAGTGTGCAAGAAAAGATACTGACATACACTGGTTTGAACTAAACAGATTTCAGTCAATTTACATGAAAGGGGAAAAAAAAACTAAAAATGTTTATTTGCATCGATTAATAATATTTTACAACTAAATACTGGCTTTTTAAGCCAGGACAACTGTGTATTACTGAAAAGGAGATCTTAAAAATCTGGTAATCCGTAATAATCATTAAAAAAAAGATTCAAAACACATACAAACACCATCACATTCGCCTATATACTGTAAAACTGAACAGTAAACATACATTCATTAAAAAATTACAAATGTCAAGAAACTTTAAGGCTGATTTAAGTTTTTTTCTTTTCTTTTGGATAACCCCCTTGATATGATCCATCTCTTTTCAAAGAGATATTTTTTAGATATATGATCAGTGTTGGTCAAGTTAATTAATTACTAGCTAACGTTACTGTACTAATTACACTCTCAAAAAAGTATTGCATTATTAATTACTAATTACTTTCCGAATGCCAAAGTTTGTAAAGGGAGAAGGTTACATTTAAAACATATATTTTAACATAAAAGTTGTATTTTAAATCCACTATTAGGCCTATTTTATATAGAATTGTTCTATAGTCTAGTATAATGCAATCAGAATTAACTGTAATTACATTACAGAAAAAAGTAATCCCAAAAGTAATTAGATTACTTAGTAATTAATTACACCCAGCACTGTATATGATTATTATACATATTTACATTCTTACCAGGAGAGACAGTGATGTTTTCTCCTCGTGAATCAACAGTCTGAATGTAGAAGTATCTGACAGGAAGCACAACATCAGGATTCAGCCCAGGACCCCACACGAGACATTTACCCGGATTAATATCAATACTCTGACAAAGTCCAACATTGAAAGCTGTAGTAATGACCAGGGCGAAGGCAACATTTGGCGTATTTGCAAAAGCGTTTCTAATGTTTATATGAGGGATCATTTTATCTGCTGTTCCTGTCGCTGAGCAACAGGGAGTTGAATTACAGCTAAAGTTCGCTGCAAAACTGCTAAGAATTTATTGACATGGTTATTACAGACGTGTTTAGCCTTTTCCTGTTTTATAGACACGGACTTGTTGCGTTAAGGTGGAAAATAGCAAGTTAAAAATAATTAGGGTGGCTTTTAAGTGTGGCGCTTGTGCTGCGGTGCGCCTCGATAATAAATCCGGCGAGTTTTAAAAACTATTCAAGAGTTCCGGATCTTATGGGAATGGAAGTTCATAATGTAATGCAGTTAATTTTAATAGTGCGAATGCAAAATCATAGACTGTAATTTGTAATGACATTTTTATCTTTTTTATGTGAAAATTGACTTATTAGGTGAATAAAGTTCGAAATGTGCTGCTTCATCTGTCTTTTTTCATTGATTATCAAGGTCATTTTTTTATATTCCACTCAGAGCTATCACAAAATTAAAAACCATTACAAAACATTACAAGAAATAAAGTCTTTATTTATAATACACTGTAGCAAAATACATTAAAAATATTTCAGTAAATAATTAATCTTCAAAACACAATTTAATCCCGAATTAATATTACAGTTATTTATATTTCAAAACGGTTTATAATATCACATTTGGGTAGGCTGAATATTACTGACTGGTTACTAGCAAATACATTTTCCTTCATTATTCACATGTACATTTTTTTAGCAATGACAATAAAGTGCACAAATCACTAGATGGTGATTACAATGTCCAGAAGCTCATGGAAATCAAGAAAACAAACTATTTAAGACATAACATCAATGCGTACTAAATTATTATAACCCCTTCCAGTCTGAATAGAGCCGTCGGTTCTCTACTACCCAGTCAACAAACTGACTGACGCGAGCATAAGCTCCAGGCCGCTCGGGTCGTCCACAGCCGATACCAAAAGATGTCGCCCCCACAAGAACCCAATGGCCAGCCTCTTCACACATCAGCGGACCTCCAGAATCCCCCTGTCAAGAGCCCACAAAATATGCCAATACATTCAAAAAAATAATGTATGCATAAATATGTATGGAGGATTTGCTGCCTCCAAAAGTAGGTACTACATCTGACTTTGAACTAAAAAAGGACGTTCTATGTATAGTATATATAAATCTGACTTTATATATTTCACAATTCTGACTTTATTTCTCACAGCAAACTTGCAATTGAGAGAAAAAAAAAAAGGTCAAAATTGTGAGTTTATATGAGGCATGTGAAAAATTGTTTGTTCACTATTAGTGGAGCGGCTAAGTGCTTATGTTTGGTAGAATCATTCAGTTTATGATACAAGCGTGAAAATTGGCATGAGCAGTCTCCATGGGTCACTTGACAAGAAAATTGTCCGAGCCACTTGAAATTTCAAGATGGCGGCCATTTTTCAAGATGGCCGACACCTTAGTGGAGCAGTTAAGTGATATAGTGGTTTATTTGGTGATACAAGCATGAAAATTGGCATGAGCAGTCTCTGTGGGTCACTTGACAATAAGCCACCCACAGCTACTTGAAATTTCAAGATGGCGGCCATTTTTCAAGATGGCCACCACCTTAGTGGAGCAATTAGGCTTAAGAAATCATTTAGTTGGTGATACAAGCATGAAAATTGCCTTGAGCCTAATTGCTCCACTAAGGTGGTGGCCATCTTGAAAAATGGCCGCCATCTTGAAATTTCAAGTAGCTGTGGGTGGCTTATTGTCAAGTGACCCACAGAGACTGCTCATGCCAATTTTCATGCTTGTATCACCAAATAAACCACTATATCACTTAACTGCTCCACTAAGGTGTCGGCCATCTTGAAAAATGAAAAATCTTGAAATTTCAAGTGGCTCGGACAATTTTCTTGTCAAGTGACCCATGGAGACTGCTCATGCCAATTTTCACGCTTGTATCATAAACTGAACGATTATATCACTTAGCCACTCCACTATATTCTTGATCTAATTAAATAAAAAAATAAATATGAAAACGTATACTATATAAAAATTAAAATGTACACACCTTACAGGAGTCCACCCCACCCTCGGCATACCCAGCACACAGCATGCGGTCTGTAATGTTGTACTCAGGCAGCCATTCCTGACACTGTGTGTTGCTTAAAATGGGCACAACAGCTTCCTGTAACACATTAGCTACGCTGCCTGGAGATCAAAAACAAACAGCTTATACACGACCATCCAAAAGATTATTAACTCAAATCTGAAAGCACAAATGTGTATATCTGACCATTTTCAGACAGCAATCCCCAACCAGCAATAAAACACTTTCTCCCTTCTTCAATCTGTGCTCCAGGATCCGGGAGGCAGATGGGCTGAATGTAATCTGGAAGAAAAATCTTTTTAATCCTTGGCAAATCTGACAACAAAATATGTACAAATCATTTTACATTGTTCTGATATATATATCTCTGTAAGTAGTGGTGCAGCAAACAACTGCAAAAGCCAATGAAAAAAAGTGTTTAAAATGTCGGTAAAAAAAAAAATTTATGTTTTTATTTAGCAAAATGTAATTTATCATTTTTTTGCTTTTGATTTTTGGGTGAAATAAAACTTTAATAATATAATTCTGACAAACATATTCCCCCTCATTATGGCCACCAAGTTGAGATCATACGACGACATCCAATTATCAGCAGTGTTGTGGGTAACTCATTAGTAACTTGAGTTACGTAATCAGATTACTTTTTCAAGTAACAAGTAACACATTACTTTAAAACTAAAATTTACAACAAAATATCTGAGTTACTTTTTCAAATAAGTAACGCACGTTACTTTGTCTTCCCATTTATTGACTGACTGCTCTCCTGTCCTCATGTTGAGACAAATCGAAGTGCAGAGGCGTTGTGTGGTTGTGTGTGTAAACATGATGGTTCTAGACTAAATGTGAGTGTGCATTTACTCATCTCACTTGCACAAAAAAATAGATTCAATATTTCATAAAAATAAATAAAATCAGTGAAATGCAGAATAATATGCAAACCTCCAATAACTAAATAAGTTAAATAAAACATTTTTTTATGCATTTAATCTCACATTATTGACCAATGTACTTGCTTCTGACCTTCGATGATTCAGTTGAACCATAAGAAAAAATGATAATAGATTTTTTTTTGTTTTTATTGGTAAAGTGTTAAACTTTCTTCTCCTTCATCCTATTCTTGCTTTATCCATAATAACAGCACCTGAAAGGTTTGCTTGAGCGCCGCCCTCTGCTGTACACACGTGAATCTACATTTCCTTCAGCCAAAAATACATTTGCCCTTTTTTGTTATAAAAAAACAAGCCCAGCCCAGGTGGAAAAAAAGTAACGCAAAAGTAACGTAATGCATTACTTTTCTAAAAAAGTAACCAAGTAACAATTAGTTACTTTTTAAGGGAGTAACGCAATATTGTAATGCATTACTTTCCCCAACACTGATTATCAGACAATTTCAAATGCAAAATTAATAAATCATAGATGATGAAATGAGCCTACATGTACACTACCGTTCAAAAGTTTGGGGTTTATGTTTTTGAAAGAAGTCTCTTAATCTCACCAAGGCTGCTTTTATTTGATCAAATACAGATAAAACAGTAATATTGTGAAATAGTATTACAATTTATATTTTAACATTTTAAAATGTAATTTATTCCTGTGATGTCAAAGCTGAATTTTCAGCATCATTACTCCGGTCGTCAGCGTCACATGATCCTTCAGAAATCATTCTAATATGCGGATTTGATGCTAAAGAAACATTTCTTCTTATTATTATTGCTGCTTCAAATTTTTGTGGAAACTGTGATAATATTTTTCAGGATTCTTTGAAAAATCCAAAGTTTAAAAGAACAATATTTATTTAAATAGAAATCTTTTGTAGCTATAAATCACTTTAGCATATTTAGCCTATAAAAAAACTGAGTAAAACCTCAACATTTGTAGAAAAACAAAGTGTTTTGTCTACGTACCTGTGTAGTTGACAGGAGTCTGTAAGTGCATTAGGGCAAAGTCAGACTCCTTTGTTATCCTGTTATAGCGCTTGTGCATGATAATCCGATCTATTAAATGGACTTGTTTGTTAGGGTTATCCGTCCCAAACTGAGAGTGAAGACCCAACACAGCTGCCCAGTTTGACAGGTGAACGTTTTTTCTATGGGATCAAAATATAATTTAGTCTCTCAGTGCATGTTTTTTTTTTACATCAACAACTACAGCCATGAATACTGAGCAGCGCTTACCCATGAACACAGTGTGCCGCTGTTATCAACCATTCCCTGTCAATCAAACTGGCCCCGCAAACATGGCGGCCGAGCCAGTTCAGAGACACTATCCATGGCCACGACCCTTCCTGGGAATCCTGTCCGCCCACAACTCTGCCTGATTGGTCTCTGTCCATTTCCACATTGGTCTCACTTTTTGAAGGTACTTTACGAACGCCACATGCTAAAACACAGAGTAATTTGTATTAATTAGCAGCATAAGAGCGAATGATACTGTACAAGCTGCGGGTTTCAAACTTACGTTGATTGTTACAATGCAGAGACACGATCTTCTCACTGAGACATGTGTCACTTTAAAAAGACACAAAAGAATTTGAAATGAGATTTTTTGGGCCAATAAAAGGGAAAAGTTCAGAAAAGTTTTAATTGATTTTTATCGATTACCTGGGCTTCAGATCCAGTGAGCCATTAGCATTCACACTTACAGTAGTAAACGGACTATCTCCATCCATAGTGATGGAGAATGAGGCATTTCCTGACCTAGGCACATCAACAAACATGTTATACTGTTTTTTTCCACAATATGTATTATTTGATAAACTATTTTATGCTTAAGCCTATAAAGCCTGTGAAATATCTGATACACAAATTTCTAAGATATTAAAGAAACTTTGCTGTTGTACACATGCCTTCTATCCTATGATTTATAGTTTATACCGTTTTATCATATATAATTCAAAGATGTCCACCTTTAGGTTGTGGTACACGTGTCTTTTTGCTGGGAAATCTTTACTGATTTTTATAAAGGAAACAAGAATAACCTTTATATTGCTAGTAATATTCCAAGTTAAACACTTACTGGACTGAAGCAACTTCGTTTTACTTAATTATCCATATTTTTTCTTTAGAAAAATCTGATGTATGAAATATGATACATCAGGCTTTTGAGGAGAGTTTATTTAATCATTTCTCAATCATAATTGCACTGCATTATATGTTTTGCCCCCACAATAAAAACTACAGAGCTTTGATCATAAAACTAAGCATTTAAATTACAATCCAATATATTATATATTTAAGAAAAATGTGTTATTTTTATATAAAATATTCATATATAATATAAATTATGTATATACAGTGTATACATGCAAATATTTCTTAAATATATACATGCATGTGTGTGCGTGCGTGTATTTATATATACAAAATAATTATACACAGTACACACACATATATTATGTGAACACAAACTTTTTTTTTGAATGCGATTAATCGTTGCCCAGCACTAATTTAAATATGATCTTAGTAAGACATATTATTGGGTGATTAACTGATTTTTATATTTACTTTATGTAGTCTGCTATGCTGATCTCATTCATTTACATTAGAATTTCATCTTACTTTATGGCCATATAAACATTAGCCACTGCACAAAATTGCATATTTTTGGTCAGTTTGGCCATCTGAATAAAATTTAGCTGTTTTTTTTCATACTCGAGAATAAGTTCCTTATTCTCCTATATCATACTATCTGAGCCATAAAAGCCTGATGTATCAAATTATGACACTCGACAAACATATGCAATTTTTTTATTACTCAAGGTTTCACAAATTAGATTTTTCTTAGATTTGTCTGTCTTCATATGGTTAATATTATAATATGCTTAATATATTCAACGGTTAAGCGTTTACCTGTAGCCCAAGTAGCGGCATAAGAAGTCAGATAGCTGAGAGGTCCAGTCTTCAGCACATACCGTGTAAAGATCATTCTGGACCTGAAGTCTCAGTCGTTCAGTTCCAGTGACATTAGCTTTTATTAAATGCACTAAAATACAACAGCCTGTGATCAGCAGCATGAACAGCGTGATTTGATTAGTGAGGTTTTGTTGAAGTTTGACTTGTTGATTTACCACAGTCGCCTTCATCGGAGCCATCGGAGCAGTTTTCTACACCGTCACAAACACTGGCATTGGACACACACACTCCTGTGCCGCATTGAAACTGTCCAGTGGGACAGGGATCTGCATATTCATGAGAGTTTTTGCAGTTTTTTAGGCCATCTCCATGTTATTTTACCATTCGCATACTGTACGAAGAAGAAAACTAACCTGGTTGGCCAATGTTAAGGCCTGTGCTAAAGTTGGCTAGAAAGCCTCTGTCATTCTCTGAGGAGTCTGTGGAAAGCATGATGGTCACCCGAGAGGTTGTGGAAAAGAGATCCGGGAAGGAACGATCACCAGTTAGGACACCTTCAGTGACGAAACACACATTACTACATAAATATCCATTTATTTACTTTGCATATTGTGCAAATAAACATTAACTTAATGCAAAAGTAATGTTATGTTAAATATTGATTGATTATTATGGCATATTATCTGACTTTCATATAAATGGTCAATGAAATATTACAATGATCAAAATATACATATTAAAAGTTTGGAGTCAGCAAGATTGTTTTTATTTTTTTAAATATATATAGTTTAATTCAGCAAGGATGCATTCAGCTGATCAAAAGTGTCAGTAAAGACTTATACATTGTTACAAAACATTTTTTTAACTTTCTATTCATTGAAGAAAATATTTAATACAAAAATATTAAGCAGCACAACTGTTTTCAGGACTGAAAATAATAAGAAATGTTTTCTGAGCAGCAAATCATCATATTAGAATGATTTCTGAAGGATCATGTGACTCTGAAGATTGGAGTAATGATGCTGAAAATTCAGCTTTGACCACATGAATAAATTACATTTGAAAATATATTAAAACAGAAAACCGATTAAATGATTGATCAAATTTTTAAAAAATGTAAATATATGAGACCCCTTTCAAAACATTTTAAAAATCTTACCGATCCCAAACTTTTGAAAAGTAGTATATATTTTCCTTTAAATGAAAGATGTATTGAAATCCCCATTACCTATAAAATATATATATATATATATATATATATATATATATATATATTATAGGTAATGGGGATTTCAATACATCTTTCATTTAAAGGAAAAGGCTGTCAAAAGATTAATCGCGATTAATCGCATCCAAAATAAAAGTTTGTGTTTACATAATATATGTGTGTGTACTGTGTATAATTATTTTGTATATATAAATACACACACATGCATGTATATATTTAAGAAATATTTGCATACATATACTGTATATATTTATATATATAATTTATATTATATATAAATATAATTTTTTTATATATAAATTACACATTTTTCTTAAATATATACAAGCATGTGTGTGTATTGATATATACAAAATAATTATACACAGTACACACACATATATTATGTAAACACAAACTTTTATTTTGGATGCGATTAATCGCGATTAATCTTTTGACAGCCCTAATATATATATATTTATATATATATATAATTTTTGTTTTTTTTCAAAGATTCATGTCTTCCTAACAGAATTACCTAGCAACTCTGAATACGGCTCCACTCCATCCCGAATTTCCAAAATGTCATGATCCATCTCTAAAGCAACGTCTTGAAAATGCAATTGTATATTCTGGCCTTCCTTAGCATGTAAAGTCCACATACCTAACCAAGATAAACCATAATACTCAAAACATTACAAAATAAACAAGGTAGGGGTGTAATTATCCATTTTTTTATTAGAATCTTCCATGAATTATTCTGCATTCTTTATGATCATGGCTGAAAGTTAAATGAAACTATCTACAGTTGTACTTACATAAAGCGTTGTGTCCATAGCCATTGGGGTAGTTTGGAGAACTGAATGTTGAGTTTGGCTCATACAGATCAAAGGGTCCCCCACAATCCACTATTAGAATTGAATTACATAAATGTAACTCCTTTACAATTTTGTGCTAATAAACATAGCATTTGCATGACGACAAACTGACATCATTGTGACATCTTGCCTTACCTGGTATGGGAGGGGGGGTGGTGGGAGGCGGGACAGGGGTTGGGTCAGGGGGGGCCTGTCCGCAGGAACCAGGCACTATGCTGATGTCATCCAGGGCGATATCATTAAGAAATCCCGCCCTCTTCTGCGCTTCAAATACCACCTGAGACAGACAAGAAACAGGCAAATGTATTTAATGACTGTTTAATGTTACGAACTAAGTTGATTTGTACATGAACTGACCACAGCATCTGCAGTGATGTTTAGTGTGGCTTGAGCATAGTTCCAGTTGTCACCATAGTTCCCTTCTTTCTGGAAGAGGACCATGATGGATGAGCGTTCCTCAGTTGTGACTGTCAGACGCCACACCTCCTCCCCAAACATATGATACCTCAAAGAGCACAGGTACATTCATCAAATGCTTACAGGGGAGTTCAATCCCTTGTGAAAAAGAAGGACACCTCAGCATACTTTTAAGTATATACTTAAGTGCTAAACACTAAAAGAATGATGAAAATGCTAAACTAAAATACACTTTAATGTAATTTCTATCGAAACTTGCATGTCGTGTATTTAAAGTCCCCCTGTAGTCAATGATTGTATCCCTTAAAACTCATCTTTGATCACCAAAATGACATTTAAATGTTTTATTTTCCTTGAAAATGTTTTTCTTTATGCCTTAAAATAGCTTGAATGTAACTCTATATACCCTTGCCTCATTTAATATACGCGGTTCTATGAATATGCAAATGATCCCCGCCTCCACTCACTCACACCAGCTCAGAGATCCACTGGTTGACGATCACATGTCGACCTGATTGGTTACAAGGTAGTTTGTGACGTCAGAAACATCAGCGATTTCAGACTGCGTTTTTTAGACTGTCTTTGGTTCACTGCAGTTTTAAGGAGAAAATGTGGTTTAATAAAAATAAGTGTACTTCTATTGTATTCGGGTCTGTTTTGACATGGTACATAATTATTATTTTTTTAATCCATAGGTTTTAGTACGAAGATCAATTTTGTACGTTTGTTAAGATTGTCAAAATACACTTTTTTCAGATTTTTTTAACAAAAAAAAAATTTAAGAGATATAACCAACTAAATTGTTACACTTTTAAAATAAAATGACAAAAACAAATTAATGTCTTAATGTGTTTGTAGAGCAAAAGTTCATAGACCAAATAGTCAAAATTTTTAAAAGGAAAGAGGGATTGGGGGTGAAAAATTTAATATTTCACTTTGCTGCCACCTATTGATAAACCATTGCGGCATGAAAAGGAGATTCAAGCTGTTTATCATCATCATTTTTTTCATATGAAAGTGAAATGTCATGCAAGTAAAATGAATATATTTAGTTTGAAAACAGTTTTGAGCTGTTTTGATTTAGATTTAACTATTTCAGTTAATGGAGTTCATACTGGTAATTTTCATTATGATGTTACTTATAAATTGAATCTAATGATATAGTCAAATAAAATTTCTCATAAATACTGATTAAAATATATTTTCTTGCAGCCACTGTTTTTTGCTTTATTTCTTGAAAAAAAGTTTAAATTTCAAAGAATTGTATTCATTAATAAAAAGGAATAAATAGCATGGTAAAAAAAATGGTAACATTCAAAATGTCAAACCTTTTGTGCATTCACTCATTAATTGGAAGTTACTGATTAGATACAATATGGTTTTAGTTGAAAAATATTATGTTATGATTGTTTTTTTTTTTCTGTTATCTCTGTATTGTAAAAAGCGCTATTTAAATAAATGTGACTTTTATAAGCTAACATTCCACCGGGTCCAAACAGACCCTCGAATGCAAAAGGTGTATGCAGTTTTTTATGCATTAGGAGGGAAAGGACACCAAAAGATTATTTTAACAATTATTTAAAATGATTGAAAATATTTAATTTGGCATTTAAGTACACTTAAGTGGACTTTTATTTCATTAACATTATAATAGCTGCAAGTACAGTTTTTAAAAATAAACTTTTAAAATCTGAAGCACACTACAAGTGCACATTCAATACAATTAAGCGCACTTCTTTTTCACAAGAGGTGGAAACATACTTGACTACCTCTACCATTGCATAATCTGAGCCCATTTTAATTTGCATTTATAAGACACATTTTTAGAAAAATTTGCATGTATAAGCTAAATGTTTCCAAACGTTACCCCTGATAAAAAAACTAACCAGAATTGCAAACACATTGATTCCTGTGCAGGAGTCAAAGGAAGACTGTAGATACGGAATTTTTTATCCCAACTTCCAGGAGTCCGAGGGGTCACAATGTAGTACCCTATGAGATAAAAATCGATGTGCATCAGAGTAAATATCATCAATCAGAAATCAAAGTATAATAAAACACTAGACAGCATACATTTTCAAGTATTTGCTAACAGCAGATAAATTCTATGTATAGTATTTCACAGCATAGTGTATGAAATGGCACCTGATTGGTTGTTGCCCATTGTGTGATCAAAGCTCGGGCCAGTGTCTGGTGGAGAGGTAGGGCCTTGTGCTCGAATCCAGTCGCCATTGTCATCAAATTCTTGCCTCCAGAGACACAAGTCCTCTTCAAACGAACAGTTTATCTTGTCTTCATCTAACAAAGACCATAGAGTTCAATAAAACTTGAAAATGATTTTTGAAAAACTTAAATAAAAGTAAGCATTTTTGCACTTATCTCTGTATTGTAAAAAGCGCTATTTAAATAAATGTGACTTTTATAAGCTAACATCTTAGCGATGGTCATGTTGAAGACATGCAGTGGTGTAGTTTTAGCTAAGTGTATATATATCTATGCACCAGTCTGCGTACACGTCACACAATAGGAAGCACCCGCACCCTCAGATCACTTGGACGTGGTTGTATTATAAGAGGTAAAAACGATATAAATACTGTTCGTTTTCTCACACAAACCGCTCGTTTCGTGTCTTAGGCCATCAATGTGTACTTACGATGGGGAATTGTTTAATTTGGACGATGGGGAATTGTTTTAATTTGGACTCTGTGCATGCTCTTTGAGACAGTGACCATAGACCTGCATGATATGACTGACAGACAAGAACGATTTGACCTAAAAATATCAAAATTGAAACTACTGCGGAAAAAAAGACACCTACATCTTGGATGCCCTTCAGGTAAGCTAAAACATACCAAAATTTAATTTCAAAGTGAACTATCCCTTTAAAGCCATGTTTACTGCATCTGTCTCTTTATGCTATTGTATATTTGTGCTATCGTTTGCAATTTATTTATTTGTTCTTATTTTATTACTATGTAGTTCAAGCAATTCAAATAAAGCCTCCCTGTGCTGAGTGTACGCTGTTGCAACAAAATTACCCAAATTATCAAAAAAGTATGAGATAATAAATTATCTGTATGGCGGTATATATGGCAGTGCTATCGAATATCGGTATTTTTCAAGGTATCGTATCGAAGTTGGAAAATCCAGTATCGTGGCAACACTACTCTATATGCCTCTGAATAAGGTATTTCCACACCATTATTATGTCGAACGTTCCATAAATGTTCAAATAACATTGATTCAATGGCATTTATGGTATTTTCGGGGAAACCAATACCCACTAGAGAGCTCACTGATGTTCTCTGCCGTGTAAGTAGCATTGAAGCCTTGAAAGTTATTGATGTAGTCTGCGTTAAATTCAACAGTGGCTTCGTGAGATAACAGCCAGACATCCCCTGGTGACGTTCCTGAGAGAGAGTCTGAAAGACACAACCTGATGTCAAGACACTACTTAAGAAGTCAGAAAACTTAATGTAACACTGTTTGTCGAAACTCACATGTCAATGTTTTCATAGGACCGGTGCCCTCATATAGTTCCAGAACGTCAATATCTTGTTCCGTATGGAAAGTGTTAAAGACTATTTTTATGGCCATGCCCTCAGTCACTCTGGGGGTGAAATAAAAGACTGTAGGAGTTGGTGAAATCTCAAAGTATGTCTAGATGTATCTGATTATTGTATTACCGTATAATCCAACGGCAGGCGGTGGGACTGTCATAGACCTCTGGGAAGTTTTTAGAGTGGAAGGATCCAGTCGAACCAAGCAGGAGAAACTGTCCATCACACGTTGTTGCTGTGGAGTATGAAAGACACACAATACTGTATCTATCGCAATAAGTGCATACAGGGCTTGACATTAACACCCGCCAAATGCGTGTGGATTTCCGCAGTGGTGTGTAAAGCAGTCAGGCCTACTAGCCACTTTAGCAGGTTGAATATTACTACATAATATATACGTTTTTTCAATTGTAGTCTTTTAAAAAGGCATCTGAAATAATAAACTAAACTAAATCAAATATATAGATTTTTCGATACATATCGATACTGAAATATCTGCAACCTTTCCAATACTCATTTTCCGCAGAACAGATACACGCTGTGATTTTTTGCTCTCTCATCTCTCCGACAGTGAGTGACACACAAACCCGCCTCCCCTCACTCACTCCTTTCATTTGCTCCTGATGAATATTGTGTCTGTTATTTTTCGTTGCTTACTGCGCTTAAACAGTCAAATACACACAAAGTAATATCAAAATGTCGGTCTTGGTGAGTATTCACGTAAACACTAAGTTATGTTTTAATTGAACGTAAACAGTTGAGGGGAAAAAAACGCATGTGTAACAGAATAATGGATCTGTGCGTCAGGTCTTAAAGTGACAGCAGCCTAATACACCTGCTGCCAAATTATGAGATTATATTAAAAATATCTATATGGCAGTTTTTCCTCTTGGTATCGATTAGGGTTGTGCAAAAAAAAAAACATATATAAAATTATAATTTTTTCACGATAGTGTATCAATATTCCAACCTCTACTATCGATACTTTAAGAATTTATTTATTTTTAACGGGTTTAAAATTCCTGTGTCAAACGACTGCCTACAAAGAGAACAGTTGTACTTGCAGAGACGACGTGTGTGTGCACTTTGGTTTAGGGGTGTGCGATATCAAGATTTTTGATCATGGACGATTAAAATGTCTCCACGATCTGCTTTTGAAGTGCATTTTGTTACAGTGCATTCTATCAGTTGCAGTTCTGGCGCCTCCATCTCAATGCGACGTACATTCACATCACATGTTAAATACTGCGCTAATATTGTTAAATATGTACTCACAAGGTTTACATAATCACAGTTGGTTATGTCTAAAGTGAAAGCAACCGTATGAGAGGAAATTGGGTGTGCGTCATATGCGTGTATATTAGATGCGTCGCGTGCCGGTCTTAAAGTGACAGTAGCCTAATAGTAAACATGCTGCCGCTTGTCCTTAAAGGGATAGTTCAACCAAAAATGAAAATTCTATTATTTAGTACTCTCTAATGTTGTTCCAAACCTATATTAATTTATTTTCTTGTGCTAAACACAAAAGAAGATATTTTGAAGAATGTGGCTAACCAGACAGTTGCTGTTCCCTATTGACTTCCATAGTATGAAAGTCACAGGGGACTGCAACTGTTTGAATACACATTCATCAAAATAACTTTTATTTTCAACAGAAGAGATTTCAGTTTAATACATTTTGTGGGATCTTCATTTTTAGTTAAAAGTGTTCAGTGACACAATATGCAAATAGCTTTGCTAATAAACTGGAATGGAAGTTTTTATTTTTCTGATGAGTTATCAATATAATGTGATACACATACCACAAAGCAAGTTGTATTTTCAACTCTATTATTTTAAAAAAAAAATTTTTAAGTACTGCAATATATCGCAATATGTATCGTATCGCAATATATCGTGATATATCGTATCGTGACACACGTATCGCGATATGAATCGAATTGTGAGCCCCTTGCCGATACCCAGCCCTAGTATCGATGTCAAAATTGTGGCCAGTGAAAATGCTGAGTGACAAGTAGCTTTGGAAAACCACTAGCCACAGTGGCTGGTGAGCAAAAAAGTTAATGTCAAGCCCTGAGTGCATATTTTCAAAGTAAATACTAATATTTTAAATAAAACATATATATTAAAAGGGTCATAAATACATACCACAGACACTCTGATTCTCATCTGAGCCATCAGAACAGTTTTGTATTCCATCACAGAAGTCAGTCTGAGAAATACATGATGAATCATCAGCACATGCCTCCTGTCCATCTGGACAATTCACTGGAGTGACTGACGGACGATCTGTTAGAAAATCAACAGAAAATCTGTTATCTTTCACAAATATGCAATATGAATAACATTAAAAAAATAACTATTTTCTGTTTTAATGCATTTTTCAAATGTAATTTATTCCTATGATGAATGATTTTCAGCATCATTACTCTAGTCTTCAGTGTCACATGATCCTTCTGAAATCATTCTAATATGCTGATTTGGTGCTCAAGAAACATTTCCAATTATTAATGTTGAAACAGTAAATCATTTTGAGCAATCCATGATACATTTTTTTCATGGATTCTTACTGTCACTTTTGATCAATTTAATGCTAAATAAAAGTATTAATTTCATTAAAGAATATTACTGACCCCAAACTTTTGAACAGAATATATACACTGACATGAAATACTTTGTGTGACATGTTTCGCCATGGAATAAAAAAAAAATGTAAAAGATAATTGTGACTTTTACAGTTTTTCTCGATTGCTTAAACACTATAACCAGGCTTTTGAACTAAAATTTCAAAACTATAACGCCATTTATCAAAAAGCACACCCATTTCACTAAACTATAAACACTATTCCCTGTTTTGACACATGAGTCAGATTTGTTGAACTGTCACTGCAAAACTCTACACACAAATCCCTTCATTTCTCATTGCCTAGACCATGTTGTCATTTAGAAAGCACTAGCATTCAATATTGTTCACTCAAGTCAGCACAGCTTCAGCTCAGTTAGCACACAATTACCCAGGTGGAAACACTAAGAGTCAAAATTGAACACACATCAATCAGATCCTTCAATAGATAGATAAAAGGGCCCAATTCAGTTTATTGAGTTTTGGAACAATGGATCCAGAAAGACATGAAGGAAGAGGTCGAGGAGGGATAAGGAGGAGGAGGAGGAAGGGCGAGCAGACAAGCAGTCTCAGATGAAATTCAAGCCACTCTAGTTGCCCATGTCTTTATCAATGGTATGACTATGAGGGAGGCTGGGCTACGAGTAAGGCCAAATTTGAGTCGCTTTACCGTCGCCTCCAGAGCCTTCAGGGAGGTGTGGTGACAAACAAAATTCACTGAATAAAAGACAAACATTTCCAATAGTCTTTGATGAGGTGTATTTTCTTGCAAGAAAAGGCCAGCAGTCGTACAGTCACACAGAGTGGCACAGAGTGTGACAGTGAAGGGAGGGCATCCTTTCTCCTTTATAGACTTGACTCCCAGAATGTTATATTTCTAGGCAAATTGTGGTATTTTCAACTATACGTGGAACATTCTTAGACATGTTCATCATATTGTCTCCTTGAGTGGAGGCCCTCCTGTCACGTACCAACATTATTTACCATTCCAATACAATTCCATATTAGAATAAGGTTTATGTGTGCTCTTTTACTGTCATATGATGGTCACACACATCTTACTGTAAGTAAATAAAAAAAAAAATCAGAGGAGAGAGTAAAAAAAAAAAGTAAAACAGGAACAAAAATGTGTGTGTGTGTTGTACTGTGTAGTACATGAATGAATAAAAATGTGCCAATGTATCCAGTGGTTGTGTCTTTTGTGTTCATCATGTGAAAAGGTTTGTGTGTGTGTGGGGGGGGGGCACAAGCAACATAACTTACCAGTTTTGGAAATGTTGTTTTGAATTTATTGCACCAGTGTGTTCGACTATGTTGTAGTGTGTGTGATTTTGAGGGCTTGTGTGTCCTGTCTGAGGGCAAAGTTTGGTTTTTCAGCAAGAGTGAATGGTTTTGAGTGTAGAGCTCATTTTGACCTGACAATAGGATGTTTGGGAAATTGGGTGAGACGTTATAGATTTGTGTTTATAGTTTTGAGAATACGAGGCATAGTTTCAAGAAATGTGTTTAAGCAATCGAGAAAAACTGTAATCTCACAATTCTGACTTGTTATAAACCCATAATTGCAAATTATAATGTCAAAATTGCGGGATATAAACTTGCGATTGCGATAAATAGTCAGAATTGTGAATGACTTTATTTGTTGCAATTGCGAGTTTATATCTCACTATTCTTTATCAGAATTGTGAGATATGAACTCGCAATGGCAAGTTATAAAGTCTAATTCTGAGGAAAAAGGTCTGACTTTATAACTCGCAATTGCTAGCTTATATCTAACAATTGCAAATAGAAAGTCAGAACTGTGAGATGAAAAGCCGCAATTACCTTTTTTATTTTTATTTTATTCAATGGAGGAAACAAGCTTCCATCATTTTTCATGCATGCAGCTTTAATAAGCTCAAAATAATTAAGAGATTACATGGAATTCGTCACATTTGAATTCTGTAAAATTCATTTAAAATGGCACAAAGGTGATTAACAATTGTGAAAATGTAAAGATTCCCACGTTCCCTTATACAATCATACAAATGTATTTTAACCAAACATTTTGGTGTTGATAAAAAAAAAAAATCCATGGACTTTTATATTACATTTTATATACACATTTTTTTTAGCTTTTCATAACATGAATTAAATACAATTGTTACAACCAGAATTGACGTCTGTCACAGTTACCATGTCATGATGACCTCACAGCACACACTGCAATAAAATATAAAACATAACCCACCTGGTTTTGTTGTAGATGGTCTCTGGGTTGAAGTTGATTTATCTGAGGGTATATATTCGAAATTGTATACCATCAACTGAACTGTTAAACAGTCAACTGAACAATAGTTCAAACGAATTGCCTATATTAAAATGAACTAATTAAATTAAGAATATATGGTCAGATGGAGATCTTCAGATGACTATGAAACTGTAGATATGTCTTGTTATTGATGATATTACCTGAAACCTGCACACTGCTGATGTCAATCACGAGTCCATCATTTCCACCTTCACCCCGCTGTAAACCATCTACTAACTGCTCCTGCGACGTCTCAGAATCTAGAACACCTCGGAAGAGGACGTCAAAGTGCACGACCACACTGCCTTCGCTGAGAACAACAGGAAAAAAAACAGACATAAAACTGGTGACAGACATTGACACTACTTGAGAAGCACAACTATATAAAATAAGATATTTTTAGAGAATATATCCTTAAAGGGATACATTATATATTTTTATATACACACCATGTAACTTTTTTTCATTCAAAATTGACCAAATGTATATAAAGAGCGAGTACACCATGAATCCATCTTCCAAACCATGTTTTTGTCTTATCCTGAATCACTACACTACATGCCTATGATAAATGTTTTATTCAGAATTTCTGACTATTTTAGACCAAGTGGGACGCCAAACGCAGATATCTATTTTAGGAATAATAGGAGGACATGTTATAGACGGACTAGCCTATAACATGTTTGCAGGTATTTCATAACATCAAAAGCTGTCAATTTTTTTAAACATTTATATTCCTGATTAAAACCCCATCTCTAGACCGTGATTTTGCCATGTAAGACATGTTCCTGGATCAACATATTTTATTGATCCTGGATCCCTACCCACAACTTCTCCAGACAATCAGAGGGAAATGATAGGTGAATAACACTGATGTAGAAGCACCTAACCCTGGTTTTAAGCCTAAACTTGACATAAACTGTAAATTTGTCCCTCAAATCTGATTGGTTGATTGGAATAATGTAGATGTTGATCCACGAACATGTTGCACTTGGTGAAATCACATTCACCATAGGGGTCTCTAGAATCTAAATACATACACATTATATTATAGATTATGAACTTTATTGCTGTCTTTATAGCTTAGGGGCTTTAATATATATAAAGTCTCACCTGAATTCATTGACCTTGGAACTTCTGAACTGCTCCTTAAGGGAAGTAAGACTGTAGGCTTCACTGATCTGCAGGCAGCAATACATGGAGAACACAAAATCTGCTTTATCACACTAAAATACTGAGATGAAACATATTTGTAAGCCAATAACTTACAGAATGAAATGGTATGTAACATAACACACTATATACACTGAAAAAAATGATTCGTTGAATTTAATAAATTTTTTTATCCTAAGTGGTTGCATTCAATTGATTTTATCTACATTTAAACAAATGCATTAAGTTGAACTTAATCAATTTTAGTTCAACTTAATCAATTTGGTTTAAATGTAGGTAAAATCAATTGAATGCAACCACTTACAATAATTTTTTTTATTAAATTCAACGAATCATTTTTTTCAGTGTACAAATGTTAGTCACAGCTGTTGAAAATGAAGTTTGATTTGCATTTAGATTCACATAACATAGATGTGTTAAAAAAAATCATAATATAGCTTTTTGTAACCATTACAGTGATTTATCTCATGAAAATATGCTCACATTTAAAATTATATTTTACATGATTAAGCTTATTTTTACTATTAACATCTTTATATTTACATTGTGGCATGTTCGTGACAAAAATGAAGTCTAATTTATGTAATACAGTTGTTTTACAAATGAAGAGTTTTTGCCATTCCCTTTATTTTTTATCGATGATTTTCCTTATTAACTTTATCAAGCAATTTCTACTGTAAACAATTCATTAAAATCAGTCTTAAAAGGTTTTACAACAAATACGACACATGAACCATGATTTGTAAATAAATGTATGGTGATTTCACATTTCAAATATCCATTTCACATTCATTGTACAAAAATGTTTGCAAAATGTATAAATATAAATATATATACAGTATATATATATATATATATATATATAAATATATATATATATATATATACATACATACATATATACATATACACACACACATATATATTATGCAAACACAAACTTTTATTTTGGATGTGATTAATCGTTGCCCAGCACTAATATAAATTAGGGCTGTGATAAGATTAATCGCGATTAATCGCATCCAAAATAAATGTTTGTGTTTACATAATATATGTGTGTGTATGTGTATAATTATTTTGTATATGTAAATACACATACATGCATGTATTTATTTAAGAAATATTTGCATCTATATACTGTATATATTTATATATAATTTATATTATATATTATAAATGTAAATATTTTATATATAAATAACACATTTTTCTTAAATATATACATGCATGTGTGTGTATTTATATATACAAAATAACTATACACATACACATATATTATGTAAACACAAACTTTTATTTTGGATGCGATTAATCGCGATTAATCTTTTTACAGCCCTAATATAAATATATATATATATATATATATATATATATATATATATACACACATATATTATTACTGTGTATAATTATTTTGTATATACACACACACACATGCATGTATACATTTAAGAAAAATGTGTTATCAATATAAAAAATATTCATATTTATATATAATATGAATTATGTATAAATATATATACAGTATATACATGCAAATATTTCTTATATATATATAAAATTATACACAGTACACACACATATATTGTGTAAACACAAACCCAGCACTAATATATATGAAATATGTATGAAACCCAAAAATAAAAATACTGTCACCATTTACTCACACTCATGTCATTTGAAAACTGTATGACTTTTTCTTCTGTGGAACAGAAAAGCAGATGTTAGGCAGAATTAATGTCTCACTTTCACTGCGTGGACAGCAAATGGTGAGACTGTTATTCTGCCTAACATCTGAAAGTAAGTCATACGGGTTTGGACTGACATGAGGCTGAGTAATTTGTATTTTAACTGTTTTTTAAACCTTCCAGGAATAATAACTATGAAATAAATGACTAATTCACCTTCTGCTCAGTGTCATATGCCAGAGCTTTAAACTGTGCACTGTTTTTGTTCAGGAGCTCCTCTGTGAAAACCGTCCCATTAGAGATGACAAGTCTCCCAGTGAACTCTGAGCCGGTTTCCTCTCCTTCACCATCTATAGCTAAAAAAATTTTTTTGAAAAATTCACAAAATTCAAACAGGGGTCACTACAGAACATCCTAAGTATTCAGTATTATTAATCTGAAATGGAGGTAATAGTCTCATACCTTTGTTGTCCAGTGCGAGCCAAGTCACGACACTTAGTCCCACGCAAACCACAAACAGCACAACAAACAGTGTTGTGAGCAGAACCTCCGTGGATGACAAATGACAACCTCTTCTAGACATTTTATAGACAAGTGACTGACTTACGAAGACTTAAACACTTTTCCTCAGATGATAAACCTCCAGCATGTCACTGGAAAGTCAGAGGTGACACTGGCTTCCAGAGCTTCTAATATCCCACCTTCTTGCTTTTATCACTGTTATATAAACTAGCAATAAATTTTTATTGAACAATAACTGAGTACCATTTTATCAGCATTTCCAGAAAACAGGAAAACACAGAAATAAACGTTAGTTGGAAGAAAAAAAAAAAATGTTCAAATACTTTGACCTTTTCTATCATTCACAAAAACTGTCAAATCATACCTCTAGATTTCCACAATCCTAATATATTCCAGTGGGAAGAATCAGCATGTGTGAAAACTCACCTGTCCTTTCCATGTTAACCTTCAGGAAGAATCCTACCACCTTCTCCTTGACAAACACATGGTTAAGTCGTCAACAGAAAGAGCAAGATTTCAAATGGGATAAACAAAGCACCACAATAGACAAAATACAAAATATTTTATATTCAAAAATACAGTCAGAAACTTTACATTATTCTTTACTGTTTGAAAAAGTATTATATTTGAAATAGCAAGTTTGAATTTATTTTTTTACATTTAAAATACCTGAGCTTTAAATATACATCATATTTTATTAATAATTATTTGATCAATTTATTAAGAACTTTATAATTATTTATTATAATGCTATAATTCAATTTTATTATGTATTAAGATAGCTTTCATTATTTAAAGTCAAAAACAGTAATATTGTCAATTATTATTACTGTTTGAAATAGTATTGTTTGAAATCATATATATATATATATATATATATATATATATATGATTTCAAACTACTATTTTGAACAGAAATAATAATTGACAATATTACTGTTTTTGACTTTTTAAATGTGTAAACACAGTACAAGAAAGTATAATATATATATATATATATATATATATATATATATATATATGTGTGTGTATATATATATATATATATATACATACAGTATATATATATATATATATATATATATATATATATATATATATATATTTATATATATATATATTAATCATTATTTTATTGTAAGAAAAATGAACACTAGTATTCAGAAGTTTGGGGTCTGTAATTTGTTTTAATGTTTCTGACACAATTTTTTTTTAAATACAGTAAAATTGTAATATTGTTAATTATAAATACAATTTAAAATAACCCCTTTCTATTTGAACATTTTAAAATGTAATTTATTTTCAGAATCATAACTCCAGTCAAGAAACATTTATAATTATTAACATTGTTGTAAAATTAATATTATATGAAACTTTCAGGAAATTTTCTTTCAGGATTCTGATTAATTGAAAGTCTAAAAAGAAAAAAAAACAGCTTTTATTGGAAATGGAAATCTTTTGCAACATTTCAATGTTTTTAATCAGTGTACAGCATAATTGCTGATTAGAAGTATTAATTATTCACACATATCTCAAGGTTTCTGTTATGTTTGTACATTTCTTCTTAATTAATGCCAACACCAGAACCAACTGAAATACATTGTATTCTTGTACTTGGTGAATAAAAATCTCCTTAAGTCTAAAGTCTAAAGTTAATAGTTATTGCATCTTATCATACCAGTTCAATTCAAGAGAAGGAGAGGCTTTCACTGTCTAACCCACAACAGACTATTCAAGGTAATAAGAGTGAACAACTCAATGCCCTTAGAAATGGCCATAAATGATCATCCAATATAATAAATGACATTTTACATCACGATAATATTTTATCCCCGCCACTAAATATGTCATTGTAAAAATGCTAATTGACCAATCAATCATTATGCTATTGATTTTGCAACTGCACGAGATGCAAAGTCCTACTGGAGTTGAATATGAGATGAAGTTTATCAGCAAGTCACAAAAACAAACATTTCAGATCATCAGATTTGTGTTTCAATGTTTCAAGAAACAGTAAAGTGCATTTAGATGGCTTTATTAGAGCATTCACACTCATATATCCATGATTTACAGCTTACAGTCTGAATCAGTGCTACCAAAAGCACTCACTGGAATATACGGTGTATTTTTGTGTGCAAGAGGTGTCAGGATGCTTGTACTGTATTGTTGTCTCTGAAAATGAAACGTTTATCTGGATTTTACATTTAAACTCAGCCTGTAAAATAAGATTTACACTCGGTTTTGCTGTTAGGGTCGCATTTTATAGCATTTTTACTCGTTTTTTACCCTCTAAACTTACATTTGCACAACCTTCTCTGGTGCTGGCTGACCTATAAAGCAACAGATTCTCATCCAGACAGGACGTCCAAGGAGGGTATCCAGAGTTCATCCACTGCTGGAGGGGTGGACAGTACCACACGACTGGAGGACACACATCCAGAGGCCTGCTGCTGTATACCTAAGACACAAAGAATACAACACCCAGAGGTATTTTCATATTTTCTTCTCAAGTGTGCTCTTGTAAGCTCTATTTGTAGATTTAAAGGCAGGGTAGGTGATTTGTTCCAGAAACATTTTTGGTTATGCTGGTTAAAAGTCTCTTTGCATCCTGATAGCAATCACTAAGTTAAAGGGATAGTTCACCCAAAAATTATAATTAGCCCATTATTTACTCACCCTCAAGCCATCCTAGGTGTATATGACTTCTTCTTTCAGACGAATACAATCAGAGTTATATTAAAACATTTCCTGGCTCTTCCAAGCTTTATAATGACAGTGAATGGCCGGTTTCTGTTTTGAAGTCCATCAAAGAGCATCCATCCATCATAAAAGTGCTCCACACAGCTCCGGGGGGTTAATAAAGGCCTTCTGAAGTGAAGCGTTGCGTTCTTATAAGAAAAATATCCACATTTAAAACTTTATCGACTAAAATAACTAGCTTCCGCCAGACGGCCTATGCAAGTCGACTTAAGCCTAAAGAGTAACACTTGATGTATGACGCAGGATGTAGGAGTAGAGTAAGCTTTGACGCCTCTCACGGTTCAAACAAATAGGGCTGGGCAACAAACTCAAGCTCCTCCCACATTTCTCTTTAAAGCTACACTGTGTAATTTTTTAAGTTGATTCCTAGCAAAAAACACTTTGTTCTTTCAAAATGATATGTGCTCATTAATGTGTAATTACTTCTACCAACTAATCAAGTATTCTCGTAAGTGTAGAATCTGCCATTTAGAATACATACGAGCAAGTCGCTCGAATGGCGGCAGCCATGTTGCGCCTCCATCTTGAAAATACATTAGCCAAAGAGGGACATACCTGGAAATTCAAGCTTCGCCTTTCGCGTTTTTACACTCAGTGGCACCGTGACGAATGCGAGGGGGAGATTACTCACGACTGCCGGCAGATTTGAAATAATACGGCCACCGTAGGAGTTAAAACGCCCTCGGAATGGGAGGGACTAAAGTAATATTCAGTTGGTAGTCATAAACAATTTCACCGCTAGATGGGAGAAAATCCTACACAGTGTAGCTTTAAAAATTCTAGTTTTAGACGTCTAATTCATGACCGGTGTTTTGTTTTGCTCTATCCTCTGCGCTACAGTGCGTCATGCGCCAGGTCAAATGTTACTCTTATGTGTACGAACGTCTGTCGGAAGCTAGTTATTATAGTTGATAAAGTTTTAAATATGGATATTTTTCTTACACAAACGCATGGTTTCGCTTCAGAAGGCCTTTATTAACCCCCCGGAGCTGTGTGGAGCACTTTTATGATGGATAGATGCATTTTTATGGACTTCAAAACAGAAGCCGGCCATTCACTGCCATTATAAAGCTTGGAAGAGCCAGGACATTTTTTAATATAACTTTGGGTGAACTATCACTTTAAGTGGTCTAAATGTATATATATGTATATTGTATATAACGTATGTGGAAGGCGTAGGACAATACAATGTTTGTCCAATCATTGAATTCGATGGCCTAACTGCCTGTCAGCGTATTTCCATACCTCCGCGCACCTGCTCGCGCAGATATAACACGTCATCCGCGCGTTTCATTTTATGCAGAGAAACAGCAGACACCTTCTACAGTTCCTCCTGAACCAAAACAACAAGCTTATGCTGTTTTCACGCCATAACTAGAGATGGAAACCCGTGACGTTATACTCGGAGAAGTTTGTGACTCTAAATTGTACATTTCAATGGCAACACTATCAACGGCGAAATGAATCTGCAGCAGTCAGGTGGTACAGGTCAGTGCTCTTTAAGTTGTTTATGTTCATTATTATTGTAATGTTTTCTGCTTCGAGAAACGAGGTAGTTAAACGCCGTCTCTCGTCTTTGCTGACGCTTCTGTACGCGTTCATGTGTTTTGAAGGAGGCGTGGCTTTGGAGGCGCTCTAAAGGGAGGGTGGGACCTTATGCTTTCAAAGCTAGCTTGCTATTGCTAGCCTCTCCGAAAATTGCCTACCCTACCTTTAAGGAAGAAACATGATGATTATATTTTTCTCTTTGTGTATGTTACCATGTCACTCCAGCCACATGCTTCATTAGAACGGTTCTCCACACCTGGACTGCCATTTAAATTCAAAACCATTTTGTCCTGGTGCACAGCATCAGCACTGTATGGAAAACGTTGAAGGGAAATAACAAGAGTATGCGAAATTGCAATAAATGTCACACAGTTAAAGGTGATGATACACAGGGCAACTTTTTGAGCAATGTTGCTGGGCAATCTTGCATGGGCACTTTCCCATTGAAAATGGGCAATACATTTCTATCTGGATAATTTAGATCGGTCGTGGGCCCTGTGTCTCACCTGGTTGCCTGTTGACGGGAACATTGCTCAAAAAGTTGCCCTGTGTATCCTCACCTTTAAAAACAATTAAAACACAACACATTACATTTCAACATGCTAAATATCCCTTATCTTACAACAAAAGAAAACACTATACTGTTCAAAAGATTTTTCAATGTTTTTGAAAGAAGTCTCTTATGCTCTGCATTCATTTGATCAAAAATACAGTAAATTGTAAAATTTGATTACAATATTAAATAAATGTTTTCTTTTAGAATATATATTTTAATATGTAATGTATTCCTGTGATGGTAAAGCTGCATTTTCAGCATCATTACTCCAATCAGAAAATGCTGCTTAATATTTTTGTGGAGGATTCTTTGATGAACAGAAAGTTCAAAAGAAGAGTATGCGATTTCGGACACAGCCAAATTGTTGAACTTTCTTCTTCTACAGACGTGTCACGTGAATTTACATTTCCTTCAGCCTGAGGCTTATTCATTTCACTTTTGGTGTGAAAGGGCCTTTACATGTGCCAAAAATTGATCTTTTTTTGTTATTAAAAAACAAACAAGCAAGCCCAGCCCAGGTGAGGAAAAGTAAAGCAAAAGTAATGTAACGCATTACTTTCCATGAAAAGTAACACAATTAGTTCTATATATCCTTTTTAAGGAGTATTACTTTTAAAAGTAACTTTCTCCAACACCGCCCATCTCCAATGAAGTACATACTTGTAGTCTATAGTTTGACCTCGTTGCCTGAAATACCTCTGTGGTCCAGTGATTAGTAACTCACAAAAAAGCAGCCCTTTTTTAATACCCATAATGCCAAACTCAGCCATAAACAACAACACTTACAAAAGTGCATGAAACTGTACCTTTTTTTGTAATCTGACACACCTGTTTGCTATCAGTCCATTCTCCATGTGGTATGCAAGCATGTGATTTCTGTGATAATGGCCACCTAAAAATAACAAAGCACAAGCATTCTGTTAAGATAACACGCCTGCCTTTAACTCAATACTGATTTTAGTTACCCACCAAGTTTACATTGTAACTTGATTGGCTGCCCATAGAGCCAGATTCCATTGAGAAGTTCAACTGCATATGGAACAGCTTCAGCATGCTTATAATAAACACATCCATAAGGAGCCTGCTGTCCATCTCGGAATATATGCACCTTGTTTACCGGCCCAGCCTGGTAAGTGAATCATATATGGAAAAAAGAAAAAGTGTATGAATTTTTTTTTTTTTTTTACAATTTCACACTACAACAAAAAGAAATAATTCTTAAAATTAATAAATAAAAATAAACAAATGACCAACAATCATAATAAGTTACAATTCTAATATTAATAATGATAATTATAATCAAATAACCATAACAACAAAAATAAATTACCATTTAAATTAATGAATGTTCTAATGTCTCAAACAGATATCATTCTTTAAAAGTTTATTGATAAGATTTTAGGTCAATTTGTTTCTTAAATTATAGCCATAAAGCCTATCTAATTTAATGATTAAATGCTCCTTGAAATGATACTCTAAACCGGGGGTTTAAAACTGAGGTCCGGAAACTCCAGAAATGAGTGACAGGGGGTCTGTGGAAAAGTCTACAGAAAAACTGTAAAAAAATAATAATAATAAAAAAAAAAAATATATATATATATATATATATATAAGGGCTGTGTGCATGTGTGTGTATTTATATATAGAAAATAATTATACTCCATACACAGACATAAATGATGTAAACACAAACTTTTATTTTGGATGCGATTAATCGCGATTAATCGTTTGACAGCCCTATATTTAATATATATATATATATATATATATATATATATATATATATATATATATATATATATATATATATATATTAAAATAAATTAATAAATCAGTTTCAAATAAATAAATGAATGAATTAAAAAAATAGTTTAGTATTAAGTATATTCAGTTGCACTAACTGATTAAAATTAAATCAATTAATTCATAAATCATATATTTAACAGTATTACTGTAGGGAGTAGGAAAAATAAATATAATGTAACTTAATAGAGACTCATTTTAGATTTATAATATCAGTGTATAAATTGGGTGTTTCTAAAACATAGAAGCCTTTTAAATGTTAGGATATCAACAGTCACACGAGGATGATCTTTGGAGTGATGGCATCTAAAAGACTGAAACCTCTGCTCTAAACGTTAGCAAACGTACCCAAGAAATATGGGATGCAATAACCGATTTGTCAAGAAGACAAGAATCATTTGAGCATTGCATATAAATAAATAATCTTCAAGACTCTGAACAGGTGAATGATGATGGCCTGGATGAGCTCACCTGCAGAAACAACTCGAACAGAATCTCCTCCGTCACACAGCTGTGGATGTTTCCCACGAGGATGGTCTTGTCGAGATCTCTGTCCCTGTCAAACATTCTCTAAAGCGATTTTAAGGGTTTGAAATGTTAGATTATATTTTTTTCGGTTGATATTAGACAGTCATGCACTCTTTTTATAAGGACGGTGTTTGGTTTGTCGTAATGAATAACTGAATTGCGACACCGCAGTACCACAGTCAGCCACTAGATGGCGATATCGCCCCTAAAATATCTGGACGAAAAGTGGGATATATCTGCACTGATCTATTTAAATAATCAGTTTTAGAGATGAGTGACATGTCATTCCAGACGATAACAAAATATCAGTTTTGAAAGTGGCATGGTATAGATAGCACAAGCACACTTTTCAAACGACACCTGCGGTTACTCTAAATAAGCCACCTGTGTGAACTTAAAGGGACAGTTCACCCAAAAAATGTTAATTATGTCTTCCGCTGAACACAAAATAATACATTTAGAAGGTAACCAAACAGTTGGTGGACCCCATTGACTTCCAAAGTTTTTTTTTTTTTTTTTTTTTTTCATACTATGGAAGTCAATGGTGCCCCACAACTGTCTGGTTACCTACATTCTTCAAAATATCTTTCTGTTCAGCAGTAGAAAGAAATTCATACAGGTTTGGAACAACGTGAGGGTAAGTGATGACAGAAATGTCATTTTTGGGTGAGCTAACCCTTTATTATACTACTATTGTATAATATATTAATTCCATATACATTTTAAGAACTATGAATGATTTATATATTTAATTAGATAGTTTTCCAAAGTTATGTTGGTCAACCAATGTAAAAAATAATATGTGCACGCAGTCTATCTGCGCCTCGAAACGCATGTTTAATTCAGTTGTAAAATTCCAGCTTTTTTCAAGCTTCTTGTTGAGTCCTGCGACAGAGAATCAGGATCAGATTTCAGGAATGTGCCACCTGTAGGTGGATGTTGTTTGTAGGATGGTGGGTGGAGCGGTTAAAGTCAAGGAGGAGTAGCTCAGCCAGTAAGTGTGTCACCTTACTATTTCCTGGTGTCTTCAAATGAAGTATCAGCAACCCTGACGTTGTCAGACATAAGTGTCTGGATACTCCTCCAACATGGTACGTTGTCTCCTCGTTTCATGTCAAATATTCCTTGTTGCAGATAGTAGTAACTACTCTTTGTTTGAATAGACTATGTTGATGTCCACTGGTGAGTAAATGGCTACTATACGTTTGTGTGACTGTTTAACATTAGTGGTTTGTCAGACTGGTTTGCATATTATTTCATGTACAATTGTTTTAACTGGGAACACAGTTAATGTATGTTAAAGTGATTTGTTCTGCTTGTTTGGGAAGCACATTCTTAAACTCTCCCCATGACAACAGTTAAAACCAGTCTGTCTTCTTTTTAGCTTTGGTGTAGGAGTCTCTAAAATATGCACACACTCACAATGACTTCAAAACACACAGACTGTTTGTTTTAGTTTATTGTTCAGTGGTTGGGTTCTTCATTGACTTAATATGGTTTTAATGCTGAGCTAATAATATTTTGTATATTTTGTAATATATGTTATATATATATATATATGAAGAGTTCAGATGCAAAAGCCTCTAAGTGCCATCTGAAATTTTCCTCTAGAATGATCATTTTTATCGAGCTCGTATATTTAAGTTCAGTAATTTCACTTAAATGACAATTAATAGGTCATTTTCATTGCCATTTAAGTGAAATTATTGAACTTAAATATACGAGCTTGATAAAAATGATCATTCTAGAAGAAAATTTCTGATGGCCCTTAGAGGCTTTTGCATCTGAACTCTTCATTCACATATATATATATGTATGTATATATATATGTATGTATATATATATATATATATATATATATATATATATATATATATATATATATATAAGGGGTATAACGGTTCAATACATATCACGATACTGAACTCACGATACTCCAAGACATATAGTAAAATGTAAAAAAAAAAAAAAAAAATACTGTTGATTAAAATGCTAAATTTGATATTACATTGTGGGTGTAAATGAATAGGCTTGGACATAGAGCTGGTAACCCAATGTACAGGTCAGGACAATGGTGACATCAGAATAAAATATTCATGATTCTAAAGCTGAAAATACAGAATTATTTTAGACAAACATGCTTGTACTCTGTCACTCACTAGATATATTTAAAATAACGAAGGACACTTTTTACTGGTAACATAATTTGGCATTATCAGGACCCACAAATATTCCCCCATTGCATTATTATACTTTATATTCAACATCATATATAGTAGTTTAATGTAGTGCTGACACTAAAAATCTGAAAACTAGAATTTTTTCACACACAGTAATTTTTATTTTGTGTGAACTATACACAATACATATTGTCATATTGTCACTATCCACGATACATATTGTTGCATTTTTTGTATTGTGATATTAGAGACCATATTGCTCAATAATAAGTTTCATTGAAACTGAAACTGAATGTGAGTGTGTGTGCTGCTGGGGTCACTGGAAATGTATGGTTTCATCATGTGGAAAATACGTGATGCGTGGCTTTCCATAAAAAAATTGTTTTATATGGCTAGCAAGTAATAAGAAAGCAAAAGAAGTTTGCAGCTCTTCCGCCACTTAAAAGTGAGAAAAAACATTGCTTAGAAGAACTGTGAAACATGCGGTTTGTGTCATGCTTTTGTCTCTTTTGCAGTTCTACAGGACGTTCTTTTGGGGGCTCTTATATGTGACGCTGATGTTGTTTGACACGTTCAGAGGTAATGTTGAAACAAACGGTTTTAGTTTTATTACCACTTCATTCCAAATGCGCACACTTCAGTGTGGTTAACCACAGTGGCCTAAAACACCATGAGACAGTCAGCTGTGAGAAAAAATACAGTTTCTATATTACTCACAGTGAATGCTGTCTCATTATGATGGGTGTTACTTTATAAGTTCTCTTGAAATGTAATTCCATGAGTGGGCTCCACAGATGTACTGTAACATTACTCCCACTCTTCCTGTAAATTCTAAAACATACGTGCACACCTTTTTTCCACTAATTGTCGTCTGCTTTTAATTGTAAATGTAAAAAGAATGCTATTTGTAGACTACAATTGTATTCCTTTCGGTTGTCTCTTATAAAAAAGTAGGACCGTATTAGATGGTATCAGATTGCAGTGGTAATTTGATATCCAGTGGCCCTCGAAAGTTCTTGAACGCATACACCAATGTATTGTGAATGCTTCAAAGCAAAGAAGCTTTTTTTTTTTAATGACTTCTAAGCAACATGTCAAGTTTTATTGGATTAATGGAAGTCAGTTTTCTTCAAAAATCAGTTGCGAGTTAGAGTCAGAATTGTGAGACATAAGCTTTGCGCATTTATATCCTGCAATTCTGCTTTATTTTTTTATTCCATGGTCGAAACAAGCTTCCATAGAAATTCTTGTGCAGTCCAAAAAAAAACAAAGCTGATTCTGTTTTATTTTTAAAAAACAATTATATAAGAATTATTTCCGGCAGGCGGGCTGTCAGTCTGTGCATTAGTGTTAGGGATTTTTCAGTGACTCCTTCTGGAAGTTACATCAGTATACCAGTAGGTGGCAAGTGATTGTTTTTATGAGTGAGTCATTGAATCATTTGCTCAATCAATGCATTCAAACACATTTAGGAACGAAACTCCTTTATACTGGTATATATTGGTAGAGCTAAAGTAGACAGAAAGTAGCTAAAGGTTGGTTTTTTTTTTGGTTTTGTTTTTTAATGAACTTTTGTATTGAAGCTGTTGTGCTGTTTCCTACAACCAAATCAGTCACACCCATGTTGACATTCAGACCCATGCTGCGTTCCAGTCCACTTTTAGACACGCACTTGCGAACTTCCCTAAGCACTTCCCCTCGGGGGAATCCCTGCCGCCATTTTGAAGTGCGTTCCACTTCGTGAAGTGGACGAGGGAAGTTTATATGGACAGACCCTCGTTCTCTCGATTTTGACCGAGGGAGCGAGTCTACTTCAAAAGTACACTTCAGGCACCTATATGTCCCACAATGCAGTATGATTGTGACGTCCCCACAGATCTCATCTAATCATCACCACAACAAACAACTCTATGATATATTAATTATATATATTTTTTTATTTAAAACAACCCAAACACACCTATAAACATTTTTTTGCTGCATTACACAAATTCTTAAAGGAAAAAAAATGCAAATAATAAATCAACTCCATAGCTGATTCCAAGTGATCAAGGGCTTAGGACGTTCCAGTTCAGCCCGCCACAGTTTCCGCCAGTAGTGGGCACTCGTGTAACGTAAGCAATGACGTACATCCGAGTGAACGAGACGGAGGGAAGTTAGCGAGTGAAGGGCATGACAATTTTGGACTGGAACGCAGCCCCAGAGTAAGGTTATGAGCAGGGCCATTTCTAGGGATAAGCGAATTAGGCTGTTGCCTATAGTGCCACCACCTGGAGGGGAGAACCAATGAGCAACCCAACGCCCCCGTTGATACGATACATGACACTGCTTTTTAGCAAATAACTTGTGATAATAACATTGACTTGGCTGAATATTAGCATATGAAAAATTTTCAAATTGTATCGGAAAGATGGTGATCATTGATTTACTAAAATAGTAATGATTTCCAACACCGAAAGCTTCGCTGTAGTATTAAGAAAATGTGTCCAAAAAAAGATGAAGTGTTCTGTTGTAAAAGTAAAGTAGAAATGTAAAAGTCAGTAATGGATCTTGGTCTCCTCTGAAATATTTTGAATAATCATATCAATAATTTAATCAAATGCATTGATTAGTCTTATTTAATTTCGTACAAGATGCAACTAAAGTTGTTGTTTTTTAAACAAGGACTTGCTTTGCCTAAGAAGCCAGCCTCTGAACATTATTTACTTTCTCCCTAAAGCTCAAGAATGTGAGAAGATGATAGACCTTGACTTTAAAAACTCCTTTGCCGGGACGACTTTGGATGTCAGATTGCTGCTTTACACACGGGCCAACATCAACTGCGGTCAGCTGCTCTCCCACCAAGAGCCCTTCAGCAATCCTCACTTCAACCTCAGCTCTCCCACCACCTTCCTCATCCACGGGTACCGGCCCACCGGCTCACCCCCAGTGTGGCTCTACGAGTTTGTGGAGTTCCTTCTCAACCGCCATGACATGAACGCTATTGTGGTGGATTGGAACCAAGGTGCAACCAATTTGAACTACTGGAAAGTCGTGAAAAACACGCGCAAGGTGGCTGCAAATCTTACTGATCTCATCCAGAAAATGGAGGTAAAAGTGCAATCTCAGATACAGAATTTTTCAAATAAAGAATACCAGTATGTTTTTAATCACAGGCTGTGAATACTCTCTGAATAGGCGTTACTTTTGAATAAGTAATTACTTCACAACCGTTAAAAAGTACGTTCTGTGTAGTATGAATGTGTGTTGTATGGCATTGTCATGTTACCTACCAGCACCAGCATCTGCCATTCACTAATACCCTCCTGTGGCCTCATGGGATAGTAAAAGTGTCCACTGGATGCGCACTTCACAATCTTAGTGGAAGTAGTAGGTCATCTGGGAACTTTTTACGTACTCTTTATGAGTAATGTGTGTGAATTCGGTCATACTACTCTTCGCTACTATATAGTAGGTAAATATGTGATTTCAGATCAGGCTTATTGGAAATTAAAGGGTTAGTTCACCCGAAAATGATCCCATAATTTACTCACCCTCAACAAGCCATCCTAGGTGTGTATGACTTTCTTCTTTCAGCCAAACACAATCGGAGTTATATTAAAAAATATTCTGGCTTTTCCAAGCTTTATAACGGGAGTCAATAGTGTAAGCCCGTCTATCAGTCCAAATGGGGGTTCCCGCCAGAACGGGTGACGGTCTCTACATGTTACTGTCTTTCCATCTGGCAAAGTTATTTAATACCATTTAAGCTTTTATCTGACTCCATTTTATCACAACCTCGTATTTAAGTTAGATTGCCAATTGGTTATTGGTCAATTATATAATAGTTTAGCAATACATTTGATTGTTCTATTTAACTCTTTACTTATATTTTACCCGTTCATATTAGGAAGCTATGTCGCTCAGAGGTCCTCACGCCTTGTTTAACGTGGGTCTCACGATCACAATCTCTCCAGCTTTGGTCACTAAACTGAGGTAATTGCTATATACCTGAGATCGGTCGCATTCACGCTTACACAGTCAAAGATACTTTGGTATAGCCCCCGTGATTGCATACACTTGAAATTAAAGTAACGTTTACTTCAGTAGAGGTATTGCCACTACTACAGATATAAGTCAACCAACTTTACTTGTCTTTACTATAATAGCTTTGGATTGGCCATGCCGTGGTTTCCCACGTACACTTATCTAAAGTAACATTAAATTAAAACAGAGGTAAGACACACCCAGATTTAGGTTGGTCAAGCAGCACTTTTGCTGCCCTAAACGGAAATCCATCATAATAGTAATCCATATGACTCCGGTTGGTTAATAAAGGTTTTCTGAAGCAAAGTGATGCGACTTTGTAAGAAAAATATCCATAATTATAACTTTATAAACCATAATCATTGGCTTCTGGTAACAGCCATTCGCGAGTCGAGTTCCAGCGGAAGTGTGACCTCTGACCCGACGCATGATGTATTGATGAACACAGAAGCGCAGAGGATAGAGCAAAGCAAAACACCGGTCACGTATTAGACGTCTAAAACCAGAAGTTTTAAAGAGAAATGTGGGAGGATCTTGAGTTCGTTGACCAGCCCTATTTGTTTAAACCGAGAGAGGCATCTACTCTCACCTTACACTACTCCTACATCTTACGTCATACGCCAGAACTCAACTCTCTCGTGAATTTGCGTATGGCCGTTACCGGAAGCCAGTGATTATAGTTTATAAAGTTATAATTATGGATCTTTTTCTTATAAAGTCGATGCGACTTCAGAAGGCCTTTATTAACCCCTTGGAGTCGTATGGATTACTTTTATGATGGATGGATGCACTTTTTTGTACTTCAAAATCTCAGTTACTATTGACTCCCGTTATAAAGCTTGGAAGAGCCAGGATATTTTTTAATATAACTATGATTGTGTTTGGCTGAAAGAAGAAAGTCATTTACACCTAGGATGGCTTGAGGATGAGTAAATTATGGGATCATTTTAATTTTTGGGTGAACTAACCCTTTAATAAGTGGATGAGCCTAAATTGTTGGTGTGCTAGATGTCAACAATTATGGATTATTTGTTGATGGACAATGATATATACGTTATATACATTCCTGGACTCCGTTATAGATTTTTTTTTTTTACTCTACAAAAAATTTAGCACCAGAGAGGCTCACAATACTAATTAATTCAAATACTAAAATAAATCTTCATGGATACCCCATGAAATCAAAATTTAGTTTTAGTTTGAGCGTTAGTTCTAGAGCCAACAGATCTTTTCTTTGTTTTGAGTGGGAAAACATTTATGGTGGGACTTTGGTTGTTGATTGGATCTTGAGATGTGGGTGTTGTATTCACAAATATGTTCGAGCTTACAAAGGGGATTGTGGAAAGTTGTTGAACAACATGAGTTTAAAAAACGTCCTCAGGGAAAAGAAATTAATAAAAAAACATCTGATAATGTGGAGTCTTGCGCATTGGCAGTAGGTTTGTATGTGCACAGGTTAAGCATACAGGCATTTTATAGTCCTGCGTTAATCGTTAACTTGCTCAGGCTATTTAAATGCAATCCTTATGTTGACATAATAGTCATGTTTATATGCAGTGCTGAGTAGATTACTTTCAAACCGTTATCCATTACTGAATACAAATTACAAGATTAAAATTGTAGTTAGTAATGTAATCTATTACATTACACATTTTAGGTAATGTAATCTGATTACTTTTGACCCTACTCATTTATCAGATTGATTTGAATAGAATAATCGTGTAGCATAATGATATAAAAATGCAAAGAGAGAACATTTATTCCAGTTATCAACAAAGTGAAGTGCATTAAACGTATATCAGGCTTTCTCAAACTGGGAGATGTGTAGGAACTGCAGGGGGTTGGAAAATGGATGAAAAGCTAACAACTATTAAATCTTAAAGGGATATTTCACCGCTGGAAAGATGAATGTGTATTTAAATTGGGTCATTTATGTAGGAGAAATGTGAAATTATTTTAGAAGTTGGTGCCTTCTAGACTGCGAAAAGCCATAAAATGTATTTTTGTCTCATGTGGATGAAAGACAACAACTCCCAGAATGCACTTGCTTCACTGCCCTACGAGGCCACTCCCAAGCCACGCCTACTGGTTACAGAGGGCAGTATCGGAAGAAATTATACAACTAGGCTACTAGTTGACTCGAAACTCAAAAGACACCGTTTTATCATGAGATCCCACCCCCTATGGGCGGGTTCATGCGGAACGAGCTCCTACTACTGGCTGTAGTCTCTAGCCTCTGGCCAAAAAAGCCTCCGATGACACAAAATGACGATTTTTGCGTCATCTGAGTTTTTTTCCAGACACACAATACGGAAATCTCTCGTCTCAGGGGGACATGAGGGAGGGAAGAACGGTCATTCGAAAATACTACCGGGTTTCTACTGATACAAAGCTTAATGTTAATCGGTGAAGTATCCCTTTAATGTTAATTTTTTTTTTTTTTTAGAGAAACATCCAAAATAAAACTTATTTATAAATATTTTAATTGTTTATGCTGTGTGGCCTCTCAATTTCCCATGTAATTATAGCTGCCTAACTATTGTGTTTGCACGGTTGACATTACAGATCAATGGGGCCAACCTGAGCTCCATTCACATGATTGGTGTCAGTCTAGGAGCCCACATTTCAGGTTTCACTGGAGCCAAATTTAATGGAAAAATTGGCAGGATAACAGGTGAGATTCATCCATTCACCTGCTAAACCTTTAAGCCAGGGATTCTCAACTCTGGCCCTCAAGAGTTTTGCTCCAACCCTAATCAAACACACCTGGACAAGCTAACCAAGGTCTTCGGACTCACTACCCTGCGTCCTTATGTGCATATTATCCATCCTAAATAGTATGTGAGATTAGAATAAATATGTCCCAAAAGTTGCCGGATGGTCTTCTGTTTCTGGTATATTTTTAAAGTGTGGATCTGTGCACACCCTAATGGCCCACAACCCATTGCGCTTTGGAGGAGGATTCGGTTTCGGAACTACAAACAAGAATAAAAAGTGTTCAAACATGGCGGATGTGTGCGACCGACGGTTAAGTATAGAGGTTTAGATAAAGGTCAAAGAGTTTGAGTGACTAATGATCAGCATTTAACCTTATAAGAAATATTCATTTAAGTTATCTTATCCGTGTTACATTACATCTGCAACAACAATGCAAACTTTTAGATCCATTTAGCCGTTAACTTTTAAATGCATCATAATGCAAAAATATGGGAGTTCTTTACATTAAAGACCCACATCTGGCAGATCAACGTGCTATTTCTTTTCTCTCCAATACATTAGGAAATTATATTAAATGAAAAGTGGAGGATGTTAACTGTGAAAAGATGATTGACAGGCCAGTTTACGGTGACAGGATATACGTAAATATGTGACAGTGTCCATTAAAGACACAATTTAATGACGTGATAGTATGTCCTAAAGCTTGTCTACTCTTCTGCTACACACGCACAAAATTATGTACTTTTTCTTCACAAATAAAGTTCATATTTTTAGGGTGTAGTATAATAATTAGGTGAATTGGGACGCTGCACTTGAGCAGGATTGGAGGAAAGTGGAGCTCAAGGGCCAGCGTTGAGAACCCCTGCTTTAAGCTATTATCAGTTTCAGTATTGTGATATTTTCATCAGCTTTATGATATTTTCATCTGCTTTAATCAGCGCTGGATCCAGCAGGGCCAGAGTTTAATGGTCGGGCTCCCAGTGAACGTCTAGACCCCTCTGATGCCCAGCTTGTGGAAGCTCTACACACAGACATGGATGGTGCGGTTTCTCTCACACATCATTGAGACTTATCTCGACGTGGGGCTCTTGATTCGGTTCAGGAAGCGACCACTCACAGCAGTCTTGCATTGTAGATGTGACATTTGCAAAGGCAAACACCAAATGCATAATATACAAATAGAAAATCTAGGTCTGGTTAATTCATTGTTGCCATTGTCTTGTAGCACTGGGCTATCGCGATCTCCTGGGTCACATCGACTACTATGCAAACGGTGGAGCAGACCAGCCAGGATGCCCTAAAAGCATTTTTTCAGGTCAGCTTTTATATCATTTTAATAATGTAACCAAAAAAGAAAATTGTCATTATAAAAATGTATAATATTTTATTTGAAGGTAGGGAAGGCAATTATATAATGTATATCTTGATCGGTAAGATTTTTAATGTTTTAAGAAGTAAAAAGAAGTCTCTTATGCTCATCAAAGCTGCATTTACAAAAAAACTAAAAAAACACGTAATATTTATTTAATGTTTAAATTATGTTAATATTAAGATTTATGTTAAATCAGAATCAAATAAAATGAATGTATATATTTTGAGATGTAATTGTAATGTAATTTAAGCAACAATTCAACATTCAGTTTTTCAATAACTGAATAAATACTTTACTTTTTAAATAATTTTGTTTCTGTGTTTTTAAAATGAACATATTTTAATGACAGTATATTGAACAACAATTTAGTTTATCAAACTAAACTAAAGTGATTGTTTTGAACAAGTATGAACTTAGACATTTATAGAAACATTATTTTAGCTAAAGTATTTGTATCAATACTTTGTGCCTTTTGCCTTCTTACAAAATTCCTCTTTCTTCCTCAGGATCACAGTATTTCAAGTGTGACCATCAGAGGTCGGTGTTTCTCTACATGAGTTCTGTGAACGGCTCCTGTCCCATTACTGCCTACCCCTGTGAATCCTACACAGACTTCCTAGATGGGAAGTGCATGGATTGTGGGAAGTTTAAGCCAGATGGATGTCCTGTTTTTGGTAAACTCCAAACACTGAGTAAACTCTGAGTTTAATTTGTTTAATTGCTTATTCTGAAACATTCATCATTTCATTACATTGCCTAGGTTACGATGTTGTACACTGGAGGGAGCCACTGGTCCGGCTTGGACAAACAAGGACGTATTTCCAAACAAATGAAGCTTCTCCATTCTGCAGTGAGCACCTTTCAGTTACATTCATTATTACTGTCAATTGTGACCAGATTTGTTAATAAGATTTATTTATTTTTTGCTTTCACTAGTCGTGCATTGTGACATTTTTATAAGTACAATATAGTACATTCTATATAGTCTTATATGGTCGATGTTAATATTATTTCTTGTTGTTAATATGGTCATTCAGTATTATGTACACTACCAGTCAAAAATAGTGGCAAATTATGTTTTAAGAAGTCTCTTATGCTCACCAAGACTGCATTTATTTGATCAAAAATCAAGTAAAAATATTATTTTTATTTTTAAAAATTACATTACAATTTAAAATAACTGTTTTTCCATTTTAATATATTTTATTCCTGTGATGCAAAGTTGATTTTTTAGCATCATTACTCAGTGTCACATGATCCTTCAGAAATCATTCTAATATGCTGATTTGCTGCTCAAGAAACATTTATTATTATTATTATTATTATTATTATTATTATCAATGAAAGCGGTTGTATAACTTTAGTATTTTTGTGGAAACAGTGATACACTACCATTCAAAAGTTTTGGTAAGTAAGATTAACAACAAAAACAAATTAATACTTTTATTCAGCAAGGATGCATTAATCTGAGCAAAAGTGACAGACATTTATAAAAGTTATTTCGAACATTATTCATCAAAGAATCATGAAAAACAAATCAGCATAAAAGATTGATTCCTGAAGGATCTTGTAATCAGTTCTTTTAAATTATAATTATATTAACAAAATTTGTGTTTTACTGTATTTTGATTAAATGCATGCAGCCTTAGTATAAGAGAGATTTCTTTTAAAAAAACATAATTATATGTAGAAAATTAGCTTCAAGGGGAAATATTAATAATTAATTATAAATATTTGTATCGGTTAATAGAATTAACTTGATGTAGCTGAATTAATGTTACAATCAATTATTGTTTGTCCAGCGAACTCTCAGTATTGATCGTCTATCAACGAAATGTTTCGTGACCACAGAAAAATCTCTCTTTCTTAGCATGTAGCTGTTATCGCGTCGCTAAAGGGACTTTGTCTTAAAAGCAGGGACCAAAAAACTTGCATGAATGTGCACAAAAGTTTTATTTAACTCAATCACGAACACATAACTAGTCTAAACAAACACACGCCATCATGCATACATGGGTAAAATGGAAAGTGAAAGTGACTGAATCCGAAACAGAAACTGGGTAATGAAGCTATGGAAACATAACACAAACATAATAGTCTGAACAGAACCATCACTCATCTTGTTAACAAGGGGTTACTTTGGGGTTTGCTGGGTTATTCATTACATATAATGAATAATTGTGTGTCTGATTGATCAGGCCGCTACAAAAAATGGTAATTATTAATTGTAACCTTTGACTGGTAGTGTACTATTTTTAAAAGTATTACAAAAATGCTGTTTCTAGTTTTGCATTTCATCTGTTCTGTACAAACAGACTCTTATTATTTAATCTTTGACTCCATCAGAGTTCGGTTACAAGGTTGAAATTGTCACATGGAACCAGAAATTGCATTGGGGATATTTAACAATTAAATTACACAACGGAAAGGAAGAGACACAAGTTGAACTCAACCAGTAAGTCCATGAAAGTCTAATTTCTCCTATCGGACATTTGTCTTTATTAAAGAGTAGTTCCAGATTCATTATTTGGGCTTATGCTAATGTTTCTCCTCCTTTTTTTCCAGTAAATCCATAATGTTTGAGAAGTATGTGGAGACCAGTCTTTTTGCTCAGTTTGACAGAGACATCCAGCCTGTTAAAAAGATCACACTGAAGTTCTGTCCAGCAAAAGGACTCCGGCCGCGTAAGAAACTACGGCTGCTGCGCATTCGCCTGACTCCTCTACAGAACAACCTCAGGTGTGTTCTCAAACGTTTGTACACTCTTCACATTTAAGGTTTTTTACCCCGCTATTTTGCTGACTTTATTGCTTTTCTCACATTGCTGGCCAGACGACAAAGTTTGGTTAACTGGGAAAACTCCCATCCCCCATCACACTCTCGTTGGATTAAAGAGGCCTTGTATATCATCAAACTTAAAAAAATGTGATTAGACAGCCCAGTACAACATTCTCTAAAATTTGGAAGCCCTTTTTAGCATTTATACAAACTTTGCAGACTCTTAATTTGGCTTATTAACTCTTTTCATTCCAGCTAGTAGATTTCATTATACATCTTCACCCAGATTTATATTTAGAGTTCGGTTCTAAATGCACATACTACCAAGTGCACTACTTTGTCTGTCTATATTAGTATATTTCAGTGTTCCACTGTTATCTGCTAATGAAAATATATATATTTTTTATATTCTTCCATCATTACCTTTTTGTTTTCTTTTTTATTATTTATTTCGTTATTTATCTTTTTTTTCACCCTGTGTGTATCATAAATTATAAATAAATCATAAATTAAAAAAACAATAATAAAGGTTATTTATTGGCATTTATGGTTTCATCCATGGAGCCTTTCCATGGAGCACAAAAGGTTCTTTATAGGGTTCTTTAGATTGTATGTTTATATATGTTTACTTCATTAAAATAATTCAAATGAAATTTTGAAGAATAAATTTTTTTTTAAATTATGAAGCACCTGTATTTTTATATATATATCACACACATATATATATATAATTATAATATATGTGAAGACTTCAGATGCAAAAGCCTTTAAGTGTGTGTGTGTGTGTGTGTGTGTGTGTGTGTGTGTGTGTGTGTATATATGTGTGTATATATGTATGTATATATATATATATATATATATATATATATATATATATATATATATATATATATATATATATATATATATATATATATATATATATATATATATATATATATATATATATATATATATATACAAAAGTTTGGAAACAAAAAGTTTGAAAGAAGTCTCTTACGCTCATCAAGGCTGCATTTATTTGATCCAAAATACAGAAAAAAAAACCCAGTAATATTGTGAAATATTATTACAATTTAAAATAATGGTTTTCTATTTTAATACACTAAAATATCATTTCTTTCTGTGATCAAAGCTGAATTTTCAGCATCATTACTCCAGTCTTCAGTGTCACATGATCCTTCAGAAATCATTCTAATATGCTGATTTGATACTCCGTTATTATCAATGTTGGAAACTGTTGTGCTGCTTAATATTTTTTTTGGAACCTGTGATACTTTTTTCAGGATTCATTGATGAATAAAAAGTTTTTTAAAAACAGCATTTATTCAAAATATAAATCTTTTCTAACAATAAATCTTTACTATCACTTTTTATCAATTTAACACATCCTTGCTGAATAAAAGTATTAATTTTTTGCAACAAAAAAAAGAAAACAAATTACAGACCCCAAACATTTGAACGGTGATGTATATTGTTACAAAAGATTTCTATTTTAAATAAATGCTGTTCATTATTTAATTTTTTTTTTTTTTAGCAAAGAATCCATGAAAAAGCATCAGGCTATAAAATAATATTATATATATTGTTCGTCACTGACGTCAAACATGGGATTAGGAAATGTCACAGGCTAGATTCAAACGCTCGCTGCCAATAAGAATTAAATCAGCAGTACTCTCAAAACAGCATTTTCTTCACATGAAATCTTTCGACGTGAAGATTAAATTCATGCTTGTCAATACACATCTCAAACAGAATAGAAATGCAATTGACAGCCACAAAGCAAAGGATAGTCTTATGGTTTCATTCAACTAAATGTCACATTAAACGGTTGCTTTGCTTTTCAACAGGCCTCTGTGTCGCTATGATCTTCTGCTGGAGAAAAATAAAGATGTGACGTTCAGACCGATTCCTTGTGAAGACTCGAACTTTTGATCCAGACTCTCCCAAGCAAGGACATTCCTGTCTCGAGACTGTGACCCCTGCCTCTTTTAGTCAGTTACTCGGCATAGCTGTCATTGGTAGTCTTTAACTAAAATTATCTGAAGTTGTTTTTCTTGTCAACATGTTGTCTTTCACGGTTTGTCCCTTCAGAATTATAATTTACTGATTATTGTTGTTTTCTTCATCAAGTTACAGCTACACGTGTTTGTTTTTATGTAATGTAAATAAATATTTTTCTCGTTTTTGTATGGTATTACTTTAGTTGTCTGTGTTTTAACTTAAAATCTAGTGCAGTGGTTCCCATTCTTTTATATTACCCATGTAGCGGCACAATATATTTTCACAATGAATCTCGATACAAATTCCCAAGAGTCCCTCCTTAGTCTCGGAAAGTTTTTCGTTTCCACTCTTGAGACTCACGGTGGCGTATCTGTGGTTTGATCGGGTGATGGATACCTCAGATTTGGCTCACTTGGACATGTGTTTCTTTAGGTGTTCTACTTCAATCTGAAATTAAATCGAGCACAAGTGAGAAGGGTACGTGATATATACTGTCAAATTATCACAAATCTTCATGTTAGAGGACCTATTATGCCCTTTTCCAAAGTTTTGATTTTACTTTGGGGTCTACTAGAATAGGTTTTCAAAAAAAACATTTTTCACATATTTTATATTATTGCTGCTCCTCTCTTCCCAGTCTGTCAGTAATGCTCTGTTTAGTTCCGGTCTCTATGAAGCCCCTCCTTCTGAAAAGTGAAGTGTGCTCTGATTGGTCGGCTGGACCAGTGTGTTGTGATTGGTCAACCGCTTCGAGCGTGTTTGGGAAATGGCACACCCTTTAACATAACAGTGAGTTTCAACACACTACTTACACAACTCAACCAGGCCTTATCCCTTTATTTTGCGTATGCCTTAGTTAGAATTACTTAAAGGCGGAATATTATGACATGTTCTTTCCCGGAAGAAAACTCAAACAGCAACATTACACTCTAAAGATTGTTGAAAATGTGAAAAAGCATAATAGGTCCATTTTAGGCAATTAAATAAGTTCTACTTTATGGTAATGAGTGAAATTGTGAATAAAGAGTTAACATCTAGAGGCTCTTGACTCATCTTTGTGCTTACTTGCAGTGACAAACGCATCTTCTTTTCTTCATCAAGTTCGTTCATGAGCAGTTTGATCTCTTTTCTGAAACACAGTGCCATTACATTATTTTATTTTTTTACAGAAATAAAAGGATAGGAATCTCAACATTTTTATTTAGTTGAAATACAATCATATTGCACTAACTTCTGCTGAGTCCTCAGCGTATTCAGTTCATCTCGAAGATCTCGGAGCTCTGCTCTCATCTGCTCCAAGGTGGCGGGGCCCTGAAGGGCCGGTCGGGGTTTAGCTGCTAATAATGCAGAGAGATACGCAGGGAGCGGGATTGTGCTTGTTGTGGCAGAAGATGAAGAAGAGGAAACTGCCGGTGCAGGAGCAGAGGTACAGTTGCTGACAGGTTCCTAAAAAAAATTAAAGGGACAATCCTAATCATTTCAGTTGTGAGCAGTTTGTCCACTAGGGGCCTCACACTGCCAGAAGCCCCAAAAACCCAATAAGGTTTCCTAAAGGTGAGCACTGAGCACTAAAAAAATCCAGTTTTGAAAGTTTAAGATTTCTTTAATCTACACATTTCCTAAATTTTTAGGAAAGGATAAGGCAGTGCTTCCCAAATGGGGGTTCGCAAAGTTATTAATTAATTAATTAAATTGAATGTAACATTAAAATAAACAAATGAGGCTATACAATTAATCAAACTGTATAAATACATCAAAATGTAAAATAGCGATATATCTTATCACATCACAATTATCAAATCAAAGGCTGCGATTTAGATTGAACTACATGTTTCAGAGTGAAGAGCAGCACTGTGTTCATTTACACACACGTGGTTTATAATATCATGTTTTCAGAGCGGCACGGTTCACAGTAAATGCTGCTTCTCACAAACTTTGCATCTCTGCAGAGTTTAACACACATTTGAAACAAAATAAAAGATTGAGGATTTGACATTTTAAAAGCTTGAGAGTTTTGAATGTTCGAAAGTGAAGAATTTAAGACATAAATATTTGTATTGTAACTTAAACCAGGATTATGCCTTAGTTCAGTAAGGACATTTAAGTAGCTTTTATAAACATGCCTTAGAAAAAACAATACTGGTGTGCATCTTGAAACAAAACAATGGCACTGACATATTTTAAAGGTGCATTGCGCAAGTCTCTGAGTTTTTGCAGAACTATGCCCCCTCTGGCGACAAGCGAAAAGCATGACGTCACGCCCAGTCTCAAATTCCGACCCGAATCCCTCTTATTTATTTTACTGTACAGGATTATAGAGGCAATCGCAGTGATCAGAGAAGGGCTCATTCAGCCCATCAGGCAATTGTTTAAGCATGTATGGGTTAGAAAAACGGGTATTTTTAACATGAAATGTTGCGCAATGCACCTTTAAGATATGCCAGTGCAAGTTGCTTAGCTGTTATCTGACCCTTTGTCCGTGTCTGGATGTCTCAGCAGTAGCAATATGAGAAATTTTCATGCGAAAGGAATGTCATATCACAGACATGCAGCCATATATGGCAATCAAAATGAAACTAAGATAAAATAAGATATTTTATTTGTTTACTTGCATGTTTTGTGACCATTAACTAACATTAGAGAATCGTGAACATGCCAATGTGTTGCAAAATTAATGAAATATTAACTTAAATCACAGGCCCCAGGGGGTACTTCAAGTAAATATTTTACTTCTAAGGGGTTTGGCTGACAGAAAACTTTGGGAACCCCTGGGTTCCCAGAAAAGCATTCAGGCAGACTTACTTTGGTGTCTTTGGGTTCATCTGTGTTATAAAGAAACTTGAGGGCCAGCAAGTCTGGTTCCTGATTCACTTCATTCATTTCCTGTCCTGCTTGTTCCTCGACAGCCTGCAAAGGGAACAATAATAAGTACAAAACACTCAATATCTTCATAAAGGATGAGATTTTATTTTCTAAACTTCAGTTTAAAATGTTCTAAAATGTATCTTATCTCATGGTTTCATCCTACAAACACAACTCAATTTGCAGAATACTGTAATTAAATGAATTATGGAATTATCAGTGTTCATTCACACTTATTTGTACACCAGTGTTTCCCAAACTGGGGCATACCCCTGGGCATATGTGAATAAATTCTGAGTGTAACAAGGTTTAATAGTTAGAAGAAGGAAGGAGGAAAAACCTTTGCATTCCCCGAAGGATCTTTGCGTTCGCTCGCAAAACCTTTGCGTTCCCTGGAGGAACTTTGTGTTCGCTCACAAAACCTTCGCGATCTTTGCGTTCCCCCAAGAAACTTTGCGTTTGCTCGCAAAACCTTTGCGTTCCCCCGAGAAACTGCGTTCACTAGCAAACCCTTTGCGTTCCCCCGAGAAACTGCGTTCACTAGCAAACCCTTTGCATTCCCCCAAGAAACTGCGTTCGCTCACAAAACCTTTGGGTTCCCCCAAGAAACTTTGCGTTCGCTCGCAAAACCTTTGCATTCCCCCAAGAAACTTTGCGTTCCCTCACAAAACCTTTGCGTTCCCCCAAGAAAATTTGCGTTCACTCGCAAAACCTTTGCATTCCCCCAAGAAACTTTGCATTCACTTGCAAAACTTTTGTGTTCCCCAGAGAAACTTTGTGTTCGCTCGCAAAAACTTTACGTTCCCCCAGATAAACTTTGGGTTCACTCGCAAACCTTTGCATTCCCCCAAGAAACTTTGCGTTCCCTCGCAAAACCTTTGCGTTCCCCCGCAAAACCTTTGCGTTCCCCCGAGAAACTTTGCGTTCACAAGCAAACCCTTTGCATTCCCCCAAGAAACTTTGCGTTCCCTCGCAAAACCTTTGCGTTCCCCAAAGAAACTTTGCGTTCACTCACAAAACCTTTGCGTTCCCCCAAGAAACTTTGCATTCGCTCGCAAAACCTTTGCGTTCCCCCAATAAACTTTGCGTTCCCCCAATAAACTTTGCGTTCACTCGCAAGACCTTTGCATTCGTCTGAGAAACTTTGCGTTCCCTCGCAAAACCTTTGGGTTCCCCTGAGAAACTTTGTGTTCACTCGCAAGATCTTTGGGTTCCCCTGAGAAACTTTGCGTTCACTCGCAAGATCTTTGGGTTCCCCTGAGAAACTTTGCATTCACTCACAAAACCTTTGTGTTCCCTTGAGAAACTTTGCGTTCCCTCACAAAACCTTTGTGTTCCCCAGAGAAACTTTGCGTTCGCTCGCAAAAACTTTACGTTCCCCCAAGAAACTTTGCGTTCCCTCGCAAAACCTTTGCGTTCCCCAAAGAAACATTGCGTTCCCTCGCAAAACCTTTGCGTTCCCCAAAGAAACATTGCGTTCGCTCGCAAAACCTTTGCATTCCCCCAAGAAACTTTGCGTTCCCTCGCAAAACCTTTGCGTTCCCCAAAGAAACTTTGCGTTCACTCGCAAAACCTTTGCGTTCCCCCAAGAAACTTTGCGTTCCCTCGCAAAACCTTTGCGTTCCCCAAAGAAACTTTGCGTTCACTCGCAAAACCTTTGCGTTCCCCCGAGAAACTTTGCGTTCCCTCGCAAAACCTTTGCGTTCCCCCGAGAAACTTTGCGTTCCCTCGCAAAACCTTTGCGTTCCCCAAAGAAACTTTGCGTTCACTCGCAAAACCTTTGCGTTCCCCCAAGAAACTTTGCGTTCCCTCGCAAAACCTTTGCGTTCCTCAAAGAAACTTTGCGTTCACTCACAAAACCTTTGCGTTCCCCCAAGAAACTTTGCATTCGCTCGCAAAACCTTTGCGTTCCCCCAATAAACTTTGCGTTCACTCGCAAAACCTTTGCGTTCCTCTGAGAAACTTTGCGTTCCCTCGCAAAACCTTTGCGTTCCCCTGAGAAACTTTGCGTTCGCTCACAAACCTTTGCGTTCCTCTGAGAAACTTTGCGTTCCCTCGCAAAACCTTTGGGTTCCCCCAATAAACTTTGTGTTCACTCACAAAACCTTTGCGTTCCCCCAAGAAACTTTGCATTCGCTCGCAAAACCTTTGCGTTCCCCCAATAAACTTTGCGTTCACTCGCAAAACCTTTGCGTTCCTCTGAGAAACTTTGCGTTCCCTCGCAAAACCTTTGCGTTCCCCTGAGAAACTTTGCGTTCGCTCACAAACCTTTGCGTTCCTCTGAGAAACTTTGCGTTCCCTCGCAAAACCTTTGGGTTCCCCTGAGAAACTTTGTGTTCACTCACAAGATCTTTGGGTTCCCCTGAGAAACTTTGCGTTCACTCGCAAGATCTTTGGGTTCCCCTGAGAAACTTTGCGTTCACTCACAAAACCTTTGCGTTCCCCCAATAAACTTTGTGTTCACTCGCAAGACCTTTGCGTTCCTCTGAGAAACTTTGCATTCGCTCGCAAACCTTTGCGTTCCTCTGAGAAACTTTGCGTTCCCTCGCAAAACCTTTGCGTTCCCCTGAGAAACTTTGCGTTCGCTCACAAACCTTTGCGTTCCCCTGAGAAACTTTGCGTTCGCTCACAAACCTTTGCGTTCCCCTGAGAAACTTTGCGTTCACTCACAAACCTTTGCGTTCCCCTGAGAAACTTTGCGTTCCCTCGCAAGACCTTTGCGTTCCCCCAAGAAACTTTGTGTTCGCTCGCAAACCTTTGCGTTCCCCTGAGAAACTTTGCGTTCGCTCGCAAACCTTTGCGTTCCTCTGAGAAACTTTGCGTTCCCTCGCAAAACCTTTGCGTTCCCCTGAGAAACTTTGCGTTCCCTCGCAAAACCTTTGCGTTCCCCTGAGAAACTTTGCGTTCGCTCACAAACCTTTGCGTTCCCCTGAGAAACTTTGCGTTCGCTCACAAACCTTTGCGTTCCCCTGAGAAACTTTGCGTTCGCTCACAAACCTTTGCGTTCCCCTGAGAAACTTTGCGTTCCCTCGCAAAACCTTTGCGTTCCTCTGAGAAACTTTGCGTTCCCTCGCAAAACCTTTGCGTTCCCCTGAGAAACTTTGCGTTCGCTCACAAACCTTTGCGTTCCCCTGAGAAACTTTGCGTTCACTCACAAAAACTTTGCGTTCGCTCAAAAACCTTTGCGTTCCTCTGAGAAACTTTGCATTCGCTCGCAAAACTTTGCGTTCCCCTGAGAAACTTTGCGTTCACTCACAAACCTTTGCGTTCCTCTGAGAAACTTTGCGTTCCCTCGCAAAACCTTTGCGTTCCCCTGAGAAACTTTGCATTCACTCACAAACCTTTGCGTTCCCCTGAGAAACTTTGCGTTCGCTCACAAACCTTTGCGTTCCCCCAAGAAACTTTGCATTCGCTCACAAAACCTTTGCGTTCCCTCGCAAACCTTTGCGTTCCCCTGAGAAACTTTGCGTTCACTCACAAACCTTTGCGTTCCTCTGAGAAACTTTGCGTTCCCTCGCAAAACCTTTGCGTTCCCCCAAGAAACTTTGCGTTCGCTCACAAACCTTTGCGTTCCCCTGAGAAACTTTGCGTTCGCTCACAAACCTTTGCGTTCCCCCAAGAAACTTTGCATTCGCTCACAAAACCTTTGCGTTCCCCCAAGAAACTTTGCATTCGCTCACAAAACCTTTGCGTTCCCCTGAGAAACTTTGCGTTCGCTCACAAACCTTTGCGTTCCCCCAAGAAACTTTGCATTCGCTCACAAACCTTTGCGTTCCCCTGAGAAACTTTGCGTTCGCTCACAAACCTTTGCGTTCCCCCAAGAAACTTTGCATTCACTCACAAACCTTTGCGTTCCTCTGAGAAACTTTGCGTTCCCTCGCAAAACCTTTGCGTTCGACCAAGAAACTTTGCGTTCGCTCACAAACCTTTGCGTTCCCCTGAGAAACTTTGCATTCGCTCGCAAAACTTTGCGTTCCCCTGAGAAACTTTGCGTTCACTCACAAACCTTTGCGTTCCCCTGAGAAACTTTGCATTCGCTCGCAAAACTTTGCGTTCCTCTGAGAAACTTTGCGTTCCCTCGCAAAACCTTTGCGTTCCCCCAAGAAACTTTGCGTTCGCTCACAAACCTTTGCGTTCCCCTGAGAAACTTTGCGTTCGCTCACAAACCTTTGCATTCCCCCAAGAAACTTTGCGTTCGCTCACAAACCTTTGCGTTCCCCCAAGAAAATTTGCGCTCACTCACAAAACCTTTGCGTTCGCTCAAAAACCTTTGCGTTCCTCTGAGAAACTTTGCATTCGCTCGCAAAACTTTGCGTTCCCCTGAGAAACTTTGCGTTCACTCACAAACCTTTGCGTTCCTCTGAGAAACTTTGCGTTCCCTCGCAAAACCTTTGCGTTCCCCTGAGAAACTTTGCGTTCACTCACAAACCTTTGCGTTCCTCTGAGAAACTTTGCGTTCCCTCGCAAAACCTTTGCGTTCCCCCAAGAAACTTTGCGTTCGCTCACAAACCTTTGCGTTCCCCTGAGAAACTTTGCGTTCGCTCACAAACCTTTGCGTTCCCCCAAGAAACTTTGCATTCGCTCACAAAACCTTTGCGTTCCCTCGCAAACCTTTGCGTTCCTCTGAGAAACTTTGCGTTCCCTCGCAAAACCTTTGCGTTCGACCAAGAAACTTTGCGTTCGCTCACAAACCTTTGCGTTCCCCTGAGAAACTTTGCATTCGCTCGCAAAACTTTGCGTTCCCCTGAGAAACTTTGCGTTCACTCACAAACCTTTGCGTTCCTCTGAGAAACTTTGCGTTCGCTCACAAACCTTTGCGTTCCCCTGAGAAACTTTGCGTTCGCTCACAAACCTTTGCGTTCCCCCAAGAAACTTTGCATTCACTCACAAACCTTTGCGTTCCTCTGAGAAACTTTGCGTTCCCTCGCAAAACCTTTGCGTTCGACCAAGAAACTTTGCGTTCGCTCACAAACCTTTGCGTTCCCCTGAGAAACTTTGCATTCGCTCGCAAAACTTTGCGTTCCCCTGAGAAACTTTGCGTTCACTCACAAACCTTTGCGTTCCCCTGAGAAACTTTGCATTCGCTCGCAAAACTTTGCGTTCCTCTGAGAAACTTTGCGTTCCCTCGCAAAACCTTTGCGTTCCCCCAAGAAACTTTGCGTTCGCTCACAAACCTTTGCGTTCCCCTGAGAAACTTTGCGTTCGCTCACAAACCTTTGCATTCCCCCAAGAAACTTTGCGTTCGCTCACAAACCTTTGCGTTCCCCCAAGAAAATTTGCGCTCACTCACAAAACCTTTGCGTTCGCTCAAAAACCTTTGCGTTCCTCTGAGAAACTTTGCATTCGCTCGCAAAACTTTGCGTTCCCCTGAGAAACTTTGCGTTCACTCACAAACCTTTGCGTTCCTCTGAGAAACTTTGCGTTCCCTCGCAAAACCTTTGCGTTCCCCTGAGAAACTTTGCGTTCACTCACAAACCTTTGCGTTCCTCTGAGAAACTTTGCGTTCCCTCGCAAAACCTTTGCGTTCCCCCAAGAAACTTTGCGTTCGCTCACAAACCTTTGCGTTCCCCTGAGAAACTTTGCGTTCGCTCACAAACCTTTGCGTTCCCCCAAGAAACTTTGCATTCGCTCACAAAACCTTTGCGTTCCCTCGCAAACCTTTGCGTTCCTCTGAGAAACTTTGCGTTCCCTCGCAAAACCTTTGCGTTCGACCAAGAAACTTTGCGTTCGCTCACAAACCTTTGCGTTCCCCTGAGAAACTTTGCATTCGCTCGCAAAACTTTGCGTTCCCCTGAGAAACTTTGCGTTCACTCACAAACCTTTGCGTTCCTCTGAGAAACTTTGCGTTCGCTCACAAACCTTTGCGTTCCCCTGAGAAACTTTGCGTTCGCTCACAAACCTTTGCATTCCCCCAAGAAACTTTGCGTTCGCTCACAAACCTTTGCGTTCCCCCAAGAAAATTTGCGCTCACTCACAAAACCTTTGCGTTCCCCCAAGAAACTTTGCATTCGCTCACAAAACCTTTACGTTCCCCAGATAAACTTTGCGTTCGCTAGCAAAACCTTTGCGTTCCCCCAAGAAACTTTGCGTTTGCTCGCAAAAACTTTACGTTCCCCCAAGAAACTTTGCGTTCACTCGCAAAACCTTTGCGTTCCCCAGATAAACCTTGCGTTCACTCGCAAAACCTTTACGTTCCCCCAAGAAACTTTGCGTTCCCCAGATAAACTTTGCGTTCGCTAGCAAAACCTTTGCGTTCCCCAGATAAACTTTGCGTTCGCTAGCAAAACCTTTGCGTTCCCCAGATAAACTTTGCGTTCACTAGCAAAACCTTTGCGTTCCCCAGATAAACTTTGCGTTCACTCGCAAAACCTTTACGTTCCCCCAAGAAACTTTGCGTTCACTCGCAAAACCTTTGCGTTCCCCAGATAAACTTTGCGTTCGCTAGCAAAACCTTTGCGTTCCCCAGATAAACTTTGCGTTCGCTAGCAAAACCTTTGCGTTCCCCAGATAAACTTTGCGTTCGCTAGCAAAACCTTTGCGTTCCCCAGATAAACTTTGCGTTCACTCGCAAAACCTTTACGTTCCCCCAAGAAACTTTGCGTTCACTCGCAAAACCTTTGCGTTCCCCAGATAAACTTTGCGTTCGCTAGCAAAAACTTTACGTTCCCCCAAGAAACTTTGCGTTCACTCGCAAAACCTTTGCGTTCCCCCGAAAAACGTTGCGTTCTCTCGCAAAACCTTTGCGTTCCCCCAAGAAACTTTGCGTTCCCCCGAGAAACTTTGTGTTCGCTCGCAAAACCTTTGCTTTCCCCCCAGAAACTTTGCGCTCGCTAGCAAAACCTTTGGATTCCCCTGAGAAACTTTGCATCACTCGCAAAACCTTTGCGGTCCCCTGAGAAACTTTGGGTTCACTCGCAGAAACATTGCGTTCGCACCCAAAACCTTTATGTTCCCCTGAGAAACTTTATGTTCACTTTAAGGGGGCAAATATATGCCACTAAGGAAAAGGTGTGACTGTAGTCTAAGTGGAAGAGAGGGGGTCCGCCGAAGAATGTTAAATGCCTCAGGGGGTACGCCACTCTAAAAAGCTTGAGAACCACTGTTGTACACTTTTAGTCATTGCAATGTACTGAGTTGTACACTGAAAAGTTAAATATAACTCAAGGACATCCTGACACAGACTCTGTCTGTCAAAACGTGACAAACATTCTGTCTACACATTCCCAGGAGTAACAGTGATTGAAATAATCTTATGTGGACCTCAAGAGGTTTGGTTGTCATTGGTAAATACATGCCTTTATGTAATGTTGACTTAATACTCATTTTCCCTATAATCTAAAATTTATAATAACTAAATTGCCATGGCTTGTTCATGCAATAATTTAATATCTAATAATTCACTTACTGACATGATTAACTGAAAGTGTGTTCTCCAGTCTGTTCTGTTCAGACAGAATACGCTGGTTCTCTAGAGTCGACACAATGGACTTGAAATCTTCAATATCTGTGATGAGGAGATGCAATGTGGAAAATAAAATAAAAAGGAGAAACATAAAATACAGTATACAATCTGATTTTAAGAGAAATCAAATTAATGCAAAAAATATAAACCAAGCACAATTTGGTGAAATACATGAAACATAATCTTATTTAAAGTTTAAAATGCATCTTAAATACACCAGGACTCTTGTGTATTTGGTAGATGAATGAAGATAAAGGAAGGAACAAAGAAATAGATGTCTTACCAGCTGTAAGTGCGGCGTTGTAGTTGCCCATGGCAACATGAAAAGAAGGGGCTCATGGATCTAAGACGAAAACAAAGTCCAAAAGCACAAACGAATAATAATTTAGATGTACAATATAAAACAATATTTCATTTAAGACTCATTTTAGTACCCATTGGGGCTTCAGTAAATATTAGCATAGGCCCTATGCGTAATAGCTTTTGCAATTGCGATTTAAGTTTGTTTTTGTATATTAACCTTCTTGTCAGCACTGTGGTCACTACACGAATCTATATATAGTTCCTTCAAGTTCTCACACCAACTGCTCACTGTGTTGTAATTGTACACCATCATGACAGTGACTATTGTCGAGACTAAGTTTAGCCGAGGACAGAATATCTCACTCACCAACCTGATCCGGCCCAAGAAATACAGACGGATCTGGGAAAGAGAAATAAAGTAAGACATTTACATTATATTAAAGTAACCAATGCATCTAAAACTTACCGTAGTTAGTTCCAAAGTCCAACAAACACTGTGAGGTTAGAGGTTTGGCCCAGCAAACTCACCTGTCTCGGTATTGAAACAGTATACTTTCCAAAGTACATCTACAGCAATACTTCCAAAACTCTCATTTCTCCACACTCATCTTCTGTCTTTCACGATGATGGTGTTCTTCAGCTCTTCTGTATTGACACTGTGGCGTTTCTTCTCTTCCCAGGAGCCTGTTTGACTCCTAATACACTCTCCTTTTATGGAGCCCCCAAGACACCAATCAGACTTAGGACTGGAGTCATACACATGTCCCAAACACTTGTCTCTTGCATTTGTCCCACAGATTCTTTCTCCATGCTGTAGAATAATAATAATAAAGTGAACCATTTAGATCAAAAGGGGCTGATGATAACTAACTTTAACTTAGTTTTGACTCATGTTTGTCTCTGATATTATCACTCACTGGCAATGCGTAATAAAGAATATTAAAATCTTTACAGTCCATTGTCTCTCTTCGAATGATGATGGGGGATTATAGGATTATCAATTTCATTTATTGACTAAATTATTAAATGTTAGCTTATGCTCATTACCTATCTAGTGATGTATAATTAAATAATGGTTTGTATTTTAAAAAAACATCTATTGCATGTCATCATGTGTAGTGAGTTGGCTCACGTGATTTATGTTTTGCACTTCAGAACGTCCGTTAAGGGAACATGGGCTGCGTCCGAAATCACATACTCTCTTGAGTAGGTACTTGTTTTTAACAAGTGATTACTCCAGAACCGCTAAAAAAGTATGTTCTATATGAATGTGTGTAGTATGAATGTAATCTGGATGTACTACATTTGCCATGTTGTCATTATCATGTGACCTAACAGCATCAGTTGTGTCGCTTCAATGCCATTCATAAATCCTCTCCTGTGGCCTCATGGGATAGTAAAGTGTTCATAGTATGCACACTTCAGAATCTCGCTGGAAAAAGAAGCCTAGGTCATTCAGGTACTTTTCTTTCGCCTACTCTTTTATGAGTAATGTGTATTTGGACATAGCCTACTTCTTTTGTCACACACTGTTTTTCGTCTCCAACATTACATTTAGTAATTTAGCAGACGCCTTTATCCAAAGCGACTTACAAATGAGGAATACAGCAAGCGTCATCATGAAAAGGCAAACTACGCAAGAAGTTTCAGACATTACTTAGAGTAGCATAGTAGGGAAGTATGCAATTTCAGATGCAGCCATAGTGAGCATTGATGCTCCTTGGTTTTCACAGTGCATTGTGGGACTTTTTAGGGAGCAAACATTTCAGTGCACTGATAGGATTTTGTGAGAGACAGCCCTTAAAATGGCTGACTCTCTGATCAGTGCCATGACTACTGAACTAGGAAGCTGACTGAGACGCACCCTTAGTAGGCTAAGCAAAACAACTGCTCAGTCTAAACTTTTTTTGTCTTGATGTTTCTTTTATCTCTGATACTCCTTTCTCTGGCTAAGGCTGAGCATCAAGACTATCTGGACTCTGCCTTTCACATTAGATACACCGGTGTGTCCCAATTCGCGTACACTATTCTATCACGTTTTGTAGTATAATTAGTGCGAGTAGTGCATGTTCACACAATCAGAGCTTTCAGACTCCAATATTAAATGACAAAATAAACGTATAAAATATACACACGGTTAAGTAGGCTAAAGTGTGTAATTTGGGACAGAACTCATCTCATATTTTTGACAGTATATACAGAAAGCTTGGAAGACTTTTAGGCCCTGAAGTCCCTAAACATGAAACCGGCCAGTTCAATTTCAATTTGACAGAATATAAGAATATAATCTTTTGTAATATAAAAATTGGTGCTTGAAAACAACATAGCCTAATTCATTTTTGCAAAAGATCTATGGTCGTTACTCGTTATACTAACACCAAATCATTTTAAATCGGCTGTGTTGTCGCTGACACATACCAGCTAGCTGTATTCATTTTACCGTAACTCTTCAACCATTCAAAACCATTCAAATTGCCCCTGACAGTAGACAACATGCGCTTTTCTGCAATATACGGCTTATTACGGTAATTTCATGCTTTCCGTCAGCAGCAAATGACAGCAGCTTTCTGGCAGAGCGGGAATGCAATCGTTTTGCAATAATTAAATTATGCTATTTATAAAAATAGAATTTAATAGATCTATTAGCTATTTATAAAAATAAACAGTCCCACAGACCCAGCCCCAAACCCCATCTCTGCAATAATAATTAATAAAGGCTGGTTTCTAAAGTACTTCTTCCTGCCTCTATTAATGTTATGGGTAGCCTAAATGGGTTCCATTCAGACCTTAACATTAAGTATGTTACTGTTATTTGTCAACAAGATTCAAGACATTTTCGCCTGGCTATACCCAATGTTTAGATCTGTTGTGGTATTTATGCAAATTAGCACGTAATTAGATTATGCATCGTTTGTCCATGTTAACAAACAATTTAAAAAAAACTTGTAATACATTTTTTGTTTGTCTTGATGTAAGTAATCAACTCAGTAATTTTCATGGTGATATCTAAAGGTTAAAACTTTTACTCTATTCACGTGAGAAAAATAATGAATAGGCGTATGAATAGGCTATATTTGGGTCTTTTTCTAAACTTTCCCCTAATGGGATTCTTCGGGGCTTTTTTTCCCTTACTCATGACATATTGAGGATACAAAATCAGTTGAGTTTGCTTCTGTTGCAATTTGTTCAAGGTTGACCCCCATTTTGGCTTAAAATGACTGGAATAATGGTCATTGTGTTCAGCAGAAGAGCAGCGTCATGTTTTAAACGCTTTGTTTGCTTTTAAAGATTGTAGGCTATGCAACGCATGGAACATTTTGTATTGTGACGTCATGACAGTGCTCCACTGATTATGACGTCATGAGCTATCCAGTCATTTTATAGATCAGTGCATTGCTCACATTCTCAGACTTTAACGGACTTGGCTAGCTAGCATTTCGCTCGCAGACGATTTTTTTACGAACTACAGCTCAGGAAGGTGCTGCTCCTCAAGGGCTTATCTCTCGTGACTCACGATTACAATGGAGAGAGAAAAAAACAAAAAGAGGGGTCAGACGAACGGGCAGGGATCGCATCAGGGGTCCTGCTGCAAAAAGATGAAGAAAACGGTGAAAGTAACACCTCCTCCTCCTCCTCCTCCTCCGCGTCCACCGACCAAACTGCCTGATGGCTACATCCCCAACTCCATAGTCAGGAGTTTGGTACCGTTTCCTCCACGTAATGGCGCAATGCCACGAGTGAAATAGGAGAAGTAACTTACGAAAATAAAGCGGAGGAGAAGAAACTCAGAAAAAATGTGCCCCAGAGATATGGTTGCTGCCTAGGGGACATGAGATGTCCCAGAAAATTGCCTTCTGGAGGACAGTACAAAAACGAGGAGGATTTCTATCCTCTTATAAGGGTCATTCTTCATTTGTGGTGTGTCCCTCTACTTTACAACAGTTGAAATAAATTTTAAATACCAATCAATTATAAAATGTTTGGATTTTTGTATTCTGTAGGATAAACACAATTTGTAAATTTTTGTTTTAAAATAGGCTACATATTTAATTGAGTTTGTAACAAAATATGCATGTTCCCGCCATACCTCAGAGAGGCATAATGGAATGTAATTGCAACAATATAAAATTTTAAACACAAATAAAGTGGTTATATTGTGAATATAGATTGTATTTAACATGTACAATTGTATTAAATTGTTTTAAAAAATACATATTTTGTAATATCTAAGAAAAAAGTAGTGCCTGGTGTTACATCAATGGAAAAGGGAGAAATCTATTTGGACTACTTCCTGTGTGTAAAGATGATTGCAAGTGCTGGTTGATCTGAGGGGTGCATGTACATTCTTTCTTATTCATTTTCTTAAAATGAGCTAAATTCCTGACAATTTCATGTGTCACATTTTATTAGTGTCTGTGGTGTTATGTTGATAACTTGCAGATTTTACATATTTTAATACAAATTTTGATAGATACATACTTATTCATATTTCCAAAATGTCCCCTGATCTTTAAATCATCATGATGGCAGCCTCCATTTTAGAAAAGTCTGGATTTAGGCTAATTTGTCGGTGGTGTTACTGTCTTTCCTAGTAACTCCACAGACAATATACAACCAGCAAATGTTGTATTTTTAATAAAACACATAGGACATCCATAATCATATAATTGTATCTCTCTTGTCATATGGCAAGATTAACTGCTGCTGAAAAGCAGCGTTTTTATCGACCCTTAGCCAGTAGCCATATCACCCTGTAGCCCAAGACTGGTCGCCCACTGAAGCTAAGCAGGGCAGAGTCTGGTCAGTACCTGGATGGGAGACTCCTGGGAAAACCAGGTTGCTGCTGGAAGAGGTGTTAGTGAGGCCAGTAGGGGGCGCTCACCCTGTGGTCTGTGTGGGTCCTAACGCCCCAGTGTAGTGATGGGGACACTATACTGTCAAAGAGCACCGTCCTTTGGGTGAGACGTTAAACAGAGGTCCTGACTCTCTGTGGTCATTAAAAATCCCAGGATGTCGTTCGAAAAAGAGTAGGGGTTTAATCCCGGCATCCTGGCCAAATTTGCCCCTTGGCCTCTGTCCATCATGGCCTCCTAATCATCCCCATATACTGATTGGCTTCATCACTGTCTCCTCTCCACCAGTAAGCTGGTGTGTGTGTGATGGGCGTTCTGGCCCAATATGGCTGCCGTCGCATCATCCAGGTGGTGCTGCACATTGGTGGTGGTTGAGGAGGATTCCCCCTTCCATGTAAAGCGATTTGAGTACCCAGAAAAGCGCTATATAAATGTAATGAATGATTAATTATTATTATTATAGACAGCGCAGAGATGCAGACCCAGTTCGAAGAGCAGAGTTCCTTCAAAAGAAACAGCAGACCTATTTAATAAACATTCAGTGCAAAAAAAGACTGAGAATAGGAGATCTCCCAGAGAGGGGAAAGAGAGCAGCAAGGAAGCACTGGAGAATATATTAAATATATATATATATATATATATATATATATATTATATTTTGTGTTAAACAAGTTTGTGGATACATGATAATATTCACTGAAGAATTTCTGATTTTTTTTTTTTATTCTCTATTGAAACAGATCACACATTGTGATTGCAGCACAATCTATTGTGCAGACAATTTTTGAGAAAGTGTGAAGCAGGTTGTTTTAATAATATTTTTTAATTCAGTTTTTCTCTAAATGTTCTTTTATCAGAGTAGATACTTCTTGTAATCCTACTCATGATGAATTTCATTATTCTGCTCAATAAACTTTTAATTTATGTCTGTGGTGTTACTTCAAAACGTATCTGAAATTTCTTTCCTTCAAAGCCATTTAATCTTATAATTAAATGTTTTTAGACTGTAAAGTGGTTTTAATATTTTAGAATAAAGACTATAAATACCATTTTTCCTGCCTTTTTTATGTATATACACATTTTTTTTAAAAAGTAACAATTCTTCTTTGGCAAAAATAGGGGCCAAGATGAACAATTACAGTTTTTCTCGATTGCTTAAACACTATAACCAGGCTTTTGAACTAAAATTTCAAAACCATAATGCCATTTATCAAAAAGCACACCCATTTCCCTAAACTATAAACACTATTTCCTGTTTTGACACATGAGTCAGATTTGTTGAACTGTCACTGCAAAACTCTACACACAAATCCCTTCATTTCTCATTGCTTAGACCATGTTGTCATTTATTCAAAATTGTTCACTCAAGTCAGCACAGCTTCAGCTCAGTTAGCACACAATTACCCAGGTGGAAACACTAAGAGTCAAAATTTAACACACATCAACCAGAACCTTCAATAGATAAAAGGGCCCAAATCAGTTTATTGGTATGACTATGAGGGAGGCTGGGCTACGAGTAAGGCCAAATTTGAGTCGCTTTACCGTCGCCTCCAGAGCCTTCAGGGAGGTGTGGTGGCAAACAGAATTCACTGAATAAGAGACAAACATTCCCAATAGTCTTTGATGAGGTGTATTTTCTTGCAAGAAAAGGCCAGTAGTCGTACAGTCACACAGAGTGGCACAGAGTGTGACAGTGAAGGGAGGGCATCCTTTCTCCTTTATAGTCTTGACTCCCAGAATGTTATCTTTCTAGGCAAATGATGGTATTTCAACCATTTGTGGAACATTCTTAGATGTGTCCATCATATTGTATCCTTGAGTGAAGGCCCTCCTGTTACATCCCAACACTCTTTACCATTCCAATACAATTCGACTATGTTGTAGTGTGTGTGATTTTGAGGGCTTGTGTGTCCTGTCTGAGGGCAAAGTTGGGTTTTTCAGCAAGAGTGAATGGTTTTGAGTGTAGAGCTTCATTTTGACCTGAAAATAGGATGTTTGGGGAATTGGGTGAGACGTTATGGATTTGTGTTTATAGTTTTGAGAATACGAGGCATAGTTTCAAGAAATGTGTTTAAGCAATCGAGAAAAACTGTAAACATTTCTTTTGAAAAATGAAATTTAAATGATCAATAAAACTGAGTCCTTAAAGTAATTGATGTATGTATTAATTATTACCAAAAGTTGCATATCCCTGCTCATTTTAGAACAAACCAAAATTTTACTTCAAATATTGGTAACACCATAGACATAAGTGGTTGTTTCACCAGTGTTTGATTCAAATTATTTAAAAATCTAAATGTTATTAAGCTTCAATTTTAATGGATATAGAATATTAAACTACTTTTAAATGCATAGCAATACATTTTATTAAAAGAAAACAAACAAGCATTTTTACAATTTCTGCCTCTCATTTGCCACCCCAATTGAAGAATGACCCATAACTTGCGTGCACAGCAAGCACAAGTTGTGAGTTTTGCTGTGCACATGCCTATTAGTGTCCTCTTTGATCGTGGGAAATTTGAACAATGGACGCATCTCCGATTCGAAGATATCTGCAAAAGTTTTTTTCTAAGGTAAGACATCCACTTTACCATGCACTGTCCACAATGAATAGCTTATTATCCTTATGTGACTGTTAAACATAACTGGTATCATCAAACTGGCATATTTCATGTTATTGTGTCATGCAAGGTCATTGCAAAATCTAGAGAAATGTGTGAGGTGGCCAGTGGGGTACAGTTGAGACACACTATCAACTTGTAACACAAATTATACAGCAGCGTATATACAAAAATAAATAGGAATGCTGTTGGCAGTACGTTGGAAGTGAATTGGGCACACTCCATCGGGTAAAGATTTCTTCCCTGAGAATTTTGACGATCTTCTGGGGGAACATCTCTACCCATTTTGTGTAATAGTCGACTATCACAAGAAGGTAAGTGTTGTTTCTTACTGAGAGGAAAAGGTCTCATAAAATACATACCCAAAGTGTGACCTGGTTCTGTCACTTGCGTATGCATTAGAAAGCCGCTGGGTTTTGTGTTGTCATGTTTAAATTTTTGACAGATATCACATCCTTTGACGTATTGCCTGAGTCTTTTCGGACAGTGGGCCACCACGCCACCTCCAAGAGCCTCAGCAGGGTTTTTAGTCGGCCCAGGTCCTCCCATCGGGTTATCATGAAAGTAATGTAAAAATCCAGGTATCAAGTCAAGTCAAGTCACCTTCATTTATATAGCGCTTTTAACAATGTAGATTGTTCCAAAGCGGCTTTACATTAATAATAGGAAAATAAAGTAACAGAGATTGTTTGGGCTTTATAGCAGCTCTAGAATAAGTAAAAAAGTATTTTTAAAAAGTAAAAATATAGTTTTGATTGATCCACTTCCGTCACAACGATCATTAGTTATTAACTTAGGGGCCGCTAACATGACACCGTTTTAACAGAAAACTCTTAAGTTCTCTCTACACAAACTTTAAAAACACGAACCTGTGAGAAGGCTGATGGCGTGCACATGCGTATTACGAGTTCAGTCTATAGGTATGCGTGTTTGAATATATGTGCGCAGGCGTGTAGTCCTTCCCTACAAACCAACCCTCAACAAACTACTTGTCTGGCCTTAAAATGTATAATACATAATCTGTATAGCTTCCGGAATTATCCCAACAACGTTTTATCTGTACAGAGGTAAAGGGAAGGAGGCCTTCACAGGGGAGAGACTAGTTGACACTTCAGGACTGCATTGTCGTCGCGTCCAGGCGCAGGTCCTTCATCAGATCTGGATACGGCGGACTGCGGTAAACCTAGGGATAAACAGAGAGACTAATATTAGTGTAGATGCCATTCTTCTTATGATGTAACGAGTACATCAGGATTTATGGGAAGTGTTCCCGGTTCCGGCTGACCTAATCTATGCAGCCTAACATTGAATTATTGAAGTCTATAATGTATTATGTGAAAGCTAGGTCAAAGTCAAAGAGATGTGTTTTTAGTCTAGCTTTGAACTGACAGAGTGTGTGTGCTTCCCAGACAATGTTATGAAGACTGTTCCAAAATTTTGGTGCTAAATAGGAGAAGGATCTACCGCCAGCAGTCGATTTTGATATTCTAGGTATTATCAACTGGCCGGAATTTTGAGATCGCAATAGACGTGAAGGACTATAATGCGTTAAGAGCTCGCTCAAGTACTGCGGAGCTAAACCATTTAGTGCTTTGTAAGTAATCAGCAATATTTTAAAATTTATACAATGTTTAATAGGGAGCCAATGCAGTGTTGACAGAACCGGGCTAATATGGTCATACTTCCTGGTTCTGGTAAGAACTTGAGCTGCTGCGTTTTGAACCAGCTGTAGTTTGTTTATTAAGCGTGCAGGGCAACCATCCATAATAGCATTACAATAATCTAGCCTTGAGGTCATGAACGCATGAACTAATTGTTCCGCATTTGTCAATGAGAGCATATGACGTAATTTAGATATATTTTTAAGATGGAAAAATGCGGTTTTACAGATACTAGACACGTGACTTTCAAATGAAAGATTGGTATCAAAGAGCACACCCAGGTTCCTAACCGACGACGAAGACTTAACAGAGCAGCCATCAAGTGTTAGACAGTATTCTAGGTTATTACGTGAGGAAGATTTTTGTCCAATAATTAGAATCTCTGTTTTTTCAGAACTTGTGATTGATGAGACATCTCTTCATTTACTGCTACAAACTGATAACGGTCAGATAAGTATGATTTAAACCATGATAATGCAATTCCACTAATGCCAACATAATTTCGAGTCTATTTAAAAGAATGTTGTGGTCAGTAGTGTCAAATGCAGCACTAAGATCGAGTAACACTAATAGAGAGACACAACCACGATCGGATGATAAGAGTAAATCATTTGAAACTCTAATGAGAGCAGTCTTGGTACTATGGTACGGTCTAAATCCTGACTGGAAATCCTCGCAGATATTATTTCTTTCTAAAAAAGGAACATAGTTGTGAGGATACTGCCTTTTCTAGTATCTTTGACAGAAAAGGCAGATTCGAAATCGGCCTGTAATTGACTAATTGTGTACGATCAAGTTGCGTTTTTTTAACAAGTGGTTTAATCATAGTCAGCTTAAAAGTTTTTGGTATGTATCCTACTGACAAAGATGAATTAATGATATTAAGAAGAGGATCTATGACCTCTGGGAGCATCTCTTTGAGTAGCTTAGTCGGTATAGGGTCTAACATACAGTACATGTTGTCGATTTAGATGATTTAATGAGTTTAGCGAATTCTTCCTCTTCTATAGTAACGAATGAATCAAATTTTTCCTCAGGGAGACTACAATGCACTGCCTGATGCGATACTGTAGTAGACGGTTGCATAGTTATAATTTTCTCCCTGATATTATCAATCTTGTAAGTGAAGAAGTTCATAAAGTCATTACTGCTGTGCTGCTTGGAAACTTCTGGGCTTGAAGCTTTATTTTTCGTTAGTTTTTAGTTTATTTTTTGTTTAGTTAGTAAATAAAATGAATGAATTTAAATGGATGAATAAACAAACATGTTGCCCAATTATTATTATTTTCTTTATTTGTTATTTATTATATTTGCAATGAATGGTTAGTTACCTTTACATCATTAAAAATGGGTGTCTCAACTGTACCATGGTACTGTCTCAACTGTACCACATGGGTACAGTTAAGACAAAGTTGAGACAAAAAGCACCTTATTTTTATGAGGTAATTGTGGAACTACTTATGGGTATTATTGATTGATAATATCTTAGTCTACAAGCTAATGAAATGTAATGCGGAAATTCACTTCTTTTCAGTATCTATTTTTGTGTGAAAAATCAAAACGCAAAAAGTGTCTCAACTGTACTCGGTCTACCATGCAAAATTAAATGCTACCAAAAATTGTAAACATGCCCCAAAAACAGTAAGGTGAAAGCTTGAAATCTCACACAGCTTAAAGCCAGAACAAATTACACCTTCTTCACATAAAAAAATATAATAATGAATAAATAGCACACACACACACACAAAAAAAAGTTGAATAGGAAAAAAAATCAAAACATTTTTTCAATATAATCATTTAGTTTCACAGCTTAAGTTTATATTTAGTGTGCTTGTCCAAAGCAGTAGGAGACCTAATAGAAAATGTATAGTCACATTTTAATAACAAAAAAAATAGGTTTACAGCAGGGGGGAAAAAATGGGAAAATGTTGACAGTTTTAAAAAGGCTTGAAATACCAATTATTCTCTCTATATAATCTATCTATATATCTATCGATCAAAAAAAAAATGATTGTTGGTATGAATTAATGTATTTAGAATGATATAGCAATATTGAATAATATTTGTCTTAGCCTATTATATAGGGAAGTTGGTAGAAAGGCTCAGGACTCACAAATATCACCCAAGGTTGTTTATTAAATGCAAGTGGAGAAGTAGAGGTAAAATAATAATAATAATAATTAATTAATGAATTAAAATTATGAAACTAACCAAAATAAAAAATGCAAATTTACAAAAACAAAACTCTTAACTCAGTGCAAACTTTGAGTATGGCCTATACGACCAAAAAAAACACAACAACATTTGCTTATGGCAGCATAATCTACACAAACACTTTGAGCAGTATGCCCCCATCTTTTCTTCCCAAGGTTCAGTTTACTTGCATCAAAAAAAATTTTTTAAATACTTTAACATGACCAGATAAATGATTAATGTAATTCTCCAAATAAAACAAAATATAAACAACGCATAAGACATCTCTTTATGCCCACATGACCAAGGGTTAGGTATCACCCATATTAGTTGTATTAGTTTTACCAAACACCTGAAAAAGGGAAGCTTGTTCAAAACATGTGCAAAATGGTATATAAGCCTAAAAAATATATTTATTATAGTGCTGGATAGTTACTGATTATGTGCAATCTATGTAATCAGATTCCCAAAATTAAATACTTTGCAATTAGATTATATTACATTTTAAAATTACAAGTACTTAATTTTTAGAATCTGATTGATTACATAATCCATATTAGCCTACATGTAACCAGTTATACTGAAACGCCATGTTGTATTACTATTCTGCTTTGTTTGGAACTATTTTTGTTGATGAAATAGAGCAAAAAGAGTCACAATTGACAAGATTGTGTCTAAAAAATGTAACTGTTCATTGAACTGTTGTACAAAATGTATATAACATTTGGGCATTTTATTCATTTTGGTGGCATTTACGACCTGGGAAACCTCTCGGAATTCATCAAAAGTATCTTCATTCGTGTTCCGAAGATAAACTAAGGTTTTATGGGTTTTGAACGACATGGGTGAGAAATTAATGACAGAAATTTCATTTTGGGAGAACTAACACATGTTCCACAGTTTCCAGTTGACTGCATGTCTCACAATTTCCAGATATATGTTTTCCTATAAGATGTAGAGATGCATTTAACCTTGTGTGACCTAGTCTAATTCTGCTAAATTGACACTGTTCTCTCCTGCTCTTCCCCATTGACTTTTCTTATATTGGCATTCTCTCAAGTTCTATTGAATTAATAGGAAATCATCTGATTTTAATAAGGACACATTACCTAACGAGTCAGTGTTTTTATATCTGAAGTCACAATGCAAACGCAAACGTCCTAAACATTTAAATGGTTATCTGTTTAAAGTCGGGAATGTCCCCTGCTTATTAAAAGTTGCGTTAACCTTCATTACAGTAGCGAATATCAGATCAGCTGACGGACGATAAAAAGTCAACAAAAAAATGCTATTACTAGCAAGCATAGACATGATGTCTATGCTAGCAAGTAGCAACACCTCCACGGGAGGTGGCGACCAATCAAATCAAAAGGCAAGTGTTTCCTCCGGCGTGTCTGATTGGACGGAGTTGCTCTGGTGCGTTGTGATTGGTGGAGCGCACTGACCGCGGTGTTCGAATATGTTGTCTTCTAACCGTCGGCGAGCAATGCACTATGCAGGTGGACACAGACGAGTTTAGTTTAGCTGCTAGTTACAGTACTAACTGTGTTTAGGTTAGATGTTCTGATTTTCGAGACACATATGTAGCTTAGCTGACTGTATAGGAGTCACTTACGTAACTGTTAAATCACTTTTGGATCATATTTTCCTCTTGAGGACATAATAAATAAAGGTAAGAATGTATAACGTGCGCCTTTTCAAATATGCGATGCTAACGTTAGCTGCAAAGAGAAAACTCGGCTTCCGGTCAGTAAAATAAGTGTTACTTTCCTGTCGAAATGCGGTTCCTTGCTCATCTATTCTCGTCTTTTGTTTTTAATCATGTCATAATGCTCATTGTTTAATAACTAGCGCAAAACAGCGTCTTTGAACTGAAGTGAAGCTAGCTGGCTAGCCGATTGACTTTGTTTATAAGTAACGTTAGTTGTCCATTCATAAACGTCCTGACAGTAAATCTTTATCCGTTTATTGAGTGTAGAATTGTCAATGTTTTCATTTGTAGGTCTGTCATAATGGCTCTGGCATCTCCATACGGTGTTCTGTCCGATGAGGAAGAGTGTGGAGCTGTGTTTGAGTCCACAGCTGCTGATATTAGATGTCCACGGTTTGTGTCTCCTCTGCCAGAGATCTCCGTCATAACCCCTGCTGCAGATCCTCAAACACCCACTAAAGAGGTATGATATACAGTAAACTTATGCTCTGACTGACAAATAGTCTTTATTTCTGCAGGCTTAGGTCCAGGTGTTGTGACGAACAATGATAAGTGCCAGATTGTGCTACCAACACTATGTTTGTGTTGTTTTTTGGGTAAGGGTAGGTATGGACGTTAATAAAGCCTCAAAGCTCATGAATATAATGCTGGTAGCACAGTCTGATAGGTAGAATTTGTCATGTTTCTGTGGACAGTAACTTCAGAGCTGAAAAACTAACTATTGATAGTCACATGCTGACTCTTAGTGATATTTAAGGCCTTTTAATTATACTAGAGACGTGGATTGTATAACGTGACATGCTTTGAAATCAAATGTGCAAAACATAATGATTCATCACATCTTGTGACAAGCTATTTGAACACTTAGGTGTGGTTTCACAGCCAGGATTAGACCTTAGTTTGATTGGGACAAGTAGCTTTTAGAAACATGCCGGAGGAAAAAACATTACTGGTGTGCATTTTGAGACAAAACAATGGCACTGATATTTTGATATGCCAGTGCAAGTTGCTTTTAGTTAAAACAGCTCAAACATGCATTTTAGCCTGGGACTTAATCGTTAGATTTTTGTACTTATTTATTAGATCGTAGTATCTATACCAATTAGATTACTTGTTAGATTTTTAATTTTACAGTAGCTGTTCAGATTATTACATATGACAAGTAAAAATAAGTTGTGTATCACTAGTTACTAGTGATAATTGGAATTGACATCAAGTAATAAATGTGTACTAATATCAAATAACTACTTGTCAGTTTATAACCAATAAAAATGGAATGGTTATTTTTACTATTGGAATAAGTACTCAAATCTAATGAGTAAATGTTAGTCAATTTAAAAATGGAATACATACCAGTAATCATAGGTGTAATTTGCTGGTGAGATGGGTGGTACATGTCCTCACCCATTTTTGCTTGGCTTGATATTGTCCCCACCACTTCCCATCCCACCACAACATCTCCCGTCACAGATTTATACAAAGAAAGCATCTCCAGTTGACTAGCAGGGTATTCATTTAGTTTGTTTGTCTTAAATAAGAGGCGATGTGGAGCTGGAATGTGTTGTTTTTGAAATCATGCTGACACCGTGTCAATGCCGGACACGACAGTCGTCAAGTCGTGCTGCAACAGCTTGAGGCTGTCTACGCTAGACACACAATTTGGATTCTGTGTTTTCCGCATCGCAGAAATGATAGGACATGATACTGTGTTGTTAAATGTTAAATCTTCTTGCCATACTTGCCCGGGCTTATGCTTACTGTTTGTTCAGTCAACTCCTATGTCTCAGATTGTCACATTGCCAGAAGCGGCTCCCTCACAATAATTCTTTTCATTAAGGACAGCTGTAAGTAATGTATTTTTCCTCCGGTCAACACAAACAGCTTGCTTAATGGTTCCTCACCTCAGGTTCTGTTCAGACTGTTCAGAACGGTGCTTTCGTTTCAAAAAGCTCCCCGTCCACACAAGCATTTTCAATTGTTTTCCAAATGTTGCTCGTCCACACTGAAACTGCTTAAATCTCCTTACTACGCATGCGTAAAATGTAATAAAAGCTCAAGAGATGAAACCGAGAGAGCAGACATAATAAAGTTCTCACTTCTGGCACGATAATTTTTATTAGCCAAATATCCCATCACTTACCGTTGCGTCCAGGACGCACTCAAAATCGCATAGATTAAACGCAATTCTCATCATGTTTTGCAGCAGGACAGTAAATGTGAGTACATTTTCTGTCGTCTTTGCAGGAATATAATTTGATGATTCTACCAAGGAACATTTATCTTTAACAACACTGATAGTAAATTGCAGGCACAACAATGCAGGTATAACCATAGATCTTATTGGTACGATATGCACCACATGACTAAACGTGCGTCATCGTTTTCAAATCCCTCCGTTTTCACAGTCCACACTACAATGAGAAAACGACTGTTTCAACGGAGAGAAAAAGATGAGTTTTCAAACGAAAACGTGTGTACAATGCCTCAGTTCTGTGATGTTAATGAGTCTTTCATCTGTGTGACTGGCAGCCTGTCCAGATCAAGAGTGATGTCAGCAGAAGAGGCAGCGCTGATGATGGATCAGACAAGCTGAAGGTTTTCGTACGGATCCGTCCTCTTACCGAGGCAGAGAAGGAGCGGGGAGATGAGCAAGTAAAGGAATTTGACACTTTTGTGAAACACTTTTTCAAGGAAGGAATGGCTTGGTTGGCAAACAATGACATCTTTATTGTAATGTTTGTGCTGTTCAGGGTTGTGTAAATGTGCAATCTGAGGACAGTCTGCTTCTCAGAGCGCCAAAAGACTCCCGCAACATGAAGAGTGCCGAGAGAGGCGTCTCTCAAAGCCTGCACAAGTTCACCTTTACCAAGGTAATGCATCCATTATTAAGGAAATCATCAAATATAGCATTTCATATTTATATATGAAATGCACATTTAATATCCCCTTCCCATTTACTATTTACTGACAAGTTTCACCCTGGATTCAGCATCATGTACATTTTTTTTTATTCTTTGTGCAGATTTTTGGACCACAAACCAATCAGCAGGATGTTTATGATCACACCATGAGGGAGATGGTACGAGATGTTCTGCGTGGAGAAAACCGCCTCCTCTATACTTATGGTGTGACCAACTCGGGTAAAACCTACACCATACAGGGTAAGACGGCCATAACGCACTCCTGGATTTCAGCGTGTTGGTTTGGTACATATATTTATGTAAAACTGGATAATGTTATTGCTTCCTAAAGTAATGCAAGTACTGGTGTTGCTGTGATTCAACAGGGGCTGGTGGAGAGGTGGGGCTGCTGCCGCGGGCGTTAGTGTCTGTATTCCTGAAGCTGTCTGGGCGACTGTACTCCGCCATGGACCTCAAGCCCGTACTGAGCATGGAGGTCCGTAAGCTGGAGGCTGGTGAGGTCCATGCTGAGGAAATGCGTCGTGATGCTTTGCTGAGAGAGGTAAAGAGAGAGTAACAAAGAATTAGAATGGTTGAATAAGAAATGTTCTAAGCGATAATTAGAGATGCGCATTTAGTAGGACTTGTTGATTTAACACGTTAATTTAAGTAGTTCTGGAAGAATAGCGCGTATAGAATATTTAACGCACCCGCCCTAGACCTGCAAAGGTCATTGGTGACATGATACAGGGCAAAAATTCAGTGCGTGATGTAGCCTATAGAATGCAGTTGGCGGTGTTTTGTTTCTGAATGAATCCGTGTTTTGAGATAATCAATCGGGTGAATCAATGATTCAATGGCCCATTCATAAAGTGAGCTATTGGTTCTCATTCACTAAGCATGTGTACACCAAAAATTTCGTAATAATTTATTTTAAATTTAGGGAAAAAATGTATAAAAGGTGTTTATTGTGAGAACTGGTTAAAATGGCACACTTGGCACTGCTCAAGGATCGGGCGAGAGGGTGTCTGCATAAAGTGGCAAGTGATGAAAGGCTGTAAGGGAAGTGTGTGTGAAGACACATCACTCAAGCATTTTTATAAACTTTAGCAATTAGAAATAAAATATGGCAACCATGTATGAAAATGTGATGTCATATTAAACAGAATTATAAGCTGCTGGTGATTCTTGAGATATTGGTCATTCAGTGTTTCTGTAAAAAACAAAAAGTAATGAACAATCCTTTTTGTCCTTCAATAGTTTCAGATTTTTCTTGTTGTCTTGAATTGTCTTCCTTTTGTTCAGGAGGAAAGCACAGGTGGACATCAGTCTAGGCTGCGTGCAGGTTTGTCCTGGGACAGTGGCATCGGTGGACTCTCAGCTACCAGTCACATAGCAACACAGCTAGAGGGTGAGGAACTATCTGACATTCCACCATGAGCTACTTCATACTAAAAAGAATTGCAGAAATAATGGCACTTGTCCCATTTGCCAGGCACTCACAAGTTAGGCCACTCAAACTAAGATATAGTAGTTCCGTTTGGGGAAAGAAAGACACATTCCAGCTTTAATTTTTGAGCTACATGTAGTTCTCACTAACATATCAGGTGCAGTCACATTAGTGAAATTTTGCAGGCAAAAGTAATTTTTCCATTGCTTGAAGCACCGCTCGCAGTCACTTTCAAACCAAGCCGCTTTCTGTTGGTCAGCATGGTGAATTTGTGTGACCACCGATGCAAAATCTATGTGGGGAAATTTTTCACTCTCACTTGAAAGACTCAATTGCGTGGATTCCTATTGAAATGACAGGATATTGAATGCGAAGTTTCACAGAGCAACCTTAATAAAATTTTAAAGATTATCTTCTAAGCAGGTGTGTTGTATTACAGATTCAGATGGCATTTTTTTGGAGACAAATGGCCTGGGTCTCAGTGGTGGTGAGGACCTTGAGGAGGGAGTGCATTTCTCAGTGTGGGTCTCATTTTATGAGATCTACAATGAATTTCTTTATGATCTCCTGGACACTCTGCCTTCACTTCAGTCCCACAAGAGAGCCACGCTACGCCTCAGCGATGACAAACATGGAAACCCGTACGTAAAGGGTAAGAATCACAGAAGAGGACTGAAATTACCACTTTCAATTACTGATTTAAATATATATCCATTTCCTCAATTATTTTTTACTTACCCATTTTAATTATATTGAATCATTCATGTCCTTCCATTAGATCTGACCTGGATTCAAGTACGAAGTGCAGAAGAGGCCTGGAAAGTGCTTAAAGTTGGACAACGCAACCAAAGTTTTGCCACTACTCACCTAAACCACAACTCCAGCCGCAGGTACCTGCTTAATGTCATCATACCCATAATGCCGTCATAAGAGCATGAGTGATGCTGTAAAAAATTCACTCCACTTTCTTAAATGCATGTTGTTGATCTTATTGTAAACAATTCATCCATGCATAGGTTTCATTTTAAAAGTTTTGGCCTTCTAATGTTTAATTATAATGTCATAACTGGATCTATCAGTGTAAATAGCCATTTCCTCTCAAAGTTGCATGCAAAATTGGAATATCACATAAAACATTTGCAAATAAAGTCATCACATGTGTTTAAGAGAACTAAATTGGGGCAAAATATCTAATAAAAATGCGTTGCTGCAATCAGGGAAGCCATTGTGGCTCTCTTTCCTACATCATAAATGATTTGCATCTTAGAGCGCGCAGCTGAATGCAATAAACGCTGTCATGTTATCTTGTGTTTGAATTGGATGACTGGCGTTTGGGAATGAGACACTTCTGCGAGACATTGCACAGCAAGCTCAAATGTTGGTTTGATCATTCTGCCATGAAATTGGTCCTATGGTTAGTCCATTTACCCAATCGTATCCTCATCACCAAAGTCATGTGAGGTTTTTGTTGCGCATCAAGGGATTTATTAAGTAAACATGTTTCCATCGTAGTTTGTGCATGTCTTATCGGATAAAAAAATGTACAGGTTTTTTTTTTATACACATTTTTATAATGTATGCGCCTCTTGCCGTTTCCACCCAGCGTTATCCCAAAATGCAATGGGTGGATAGAAACATAGCTGATGACAATCTTCTCTCTGCTGTTGTATGCAAGACTTCTGCAAACATTTAGTCCTCTTAAAAAACCCTGTTCCTGCAAGCTCACGTTCTTCTGCCTCAACTTTGAGAGCCACACCCACATCTCAAAATCCAATCAACAACCGATAAACAGAACCAAGTCCCGTGAATCCAACACGGAAGTGACTTAAACTGCAATTCATCGACTGGCCGCTAGAGACAGGCTCCAAAAGAGAGTAAATCCCATAGCCATTTAGACCCTGGTTCCGGTGGTCGAAACACAGAGTACCACCCCAAAGTTCCTAGTTCCTGGAGAAAGTTCCTGCGGTGGAAATGCGGCTCTTGTTATGTTGAATTCATGTTTGTAAAAAAGATGCTGAAGTGCATGATATCATGACCATTGCAGTGTCCGAATAAATTTTGCATGCTCAGTGTCTAGTGTGATTGTGGCTTTACTCTTCTGTATTAAATAAATATATTTAAAGTTTACATGTATTTTAGCTATTTATTTATGCAACAATACATAAAAGTATAGTTTATTAAATTGAAAAAGAATTGAATCGTGTTGTCTATTTTCTTTCAATTTTTAGCCACAGTATCTTTACCATCCGTGTTCTACATGTCAAGCCACAAGCAGAGCTGGGACAGGTGACCAGAATCAGCGAGTGAGTCTTTCCACATTAACTGTGTGCTTCTTCATAAGTGAGGTTTTTTTTTATAATATCAGGCATTTTATTGGTGTATTGGACGGAACCCTTTAGAATTACTCTGGCGATTTAAAAGATAGTCTGCTGTTCAGTTCTCAAAAGGATTTGATTTTGAATTCTGTTACTTCCGGCAGGCTCTCTGTGTGTGATTTGGCGGGTTCTGAGCGCTGTAAAGTCCAGCAGAATGGTGAGAGAATGAAAGAGGCAAACAACATCAACACCTCTTTGCTGACACTGGGACGCTGCATCAGTGCTCTGAGGCACAATCAAACCAACAAGTGAGTGTGAAACGCTTCACAATTTACACGGTGTGATGGGTCATGATGGTACACAAGTAGTCCAATAACTGTCCAAACCATTATAATGCTTTTCCACTGCATGGGACGGCTCACTTAAATAGTACCACCTCGATTGAGGTTCCAAGCGTGTCATACTGACGTGCTAACACTGCTGATCAGTGATTTGTCAGAGAATCGTCACTACCAGCTTCATTGTATTTGTGACCCAAGATACCAAACCCGTTAGAAACAAACTTCGTCTTGCAGTGAAAAACATGCAGAGAATCAGGAACACCATTCCATCAATATGCTCCTGTGTTTGTGCGTTTGTTTGTCACATTTGCGATGATGTTACAGCAGTAGAGGCGGTGCAACTATAACCATCAGTCTATAATCCCACCCACTTTAAAGCGGTACTAAACTGCAGTGGAAAAGCAAACCGAGCAGAGTCGTACCACGCAAAGTAAAACCGCCATTATTGATGTTATTATTCTGTCATTGCCACAGGTCTCGTCCTCCGCTGGTCGTTCCTTTCAGAGACAGCAAGCTAACCAGGGTCCTCCAGAGTTTCTTCTGTGGTCACGGGCGCTCTTGCATGGTGGTCAACATCAACCCCTGCGCCTCCACCTATGACGAAACGCTCCAAGCGCTCAAATTCTCTGCCATTGCCACACAGGTGAAAAGATACTGCTTGCTTCCTCTTCTGGACACCAAACGGCATTTAAACTGTCCATTTACAAATATCTTTCATATTTCAGCTGGTACATGGGCCGTGCAGCAAGACTCGTGTGGCGTACATCCTGTCCCTGCTTCGCGAGCAGCCAGCTCATCACAACGATACCACTTTACTGGAGGAGGATGAGGAGGACAGTGATGAGGAAGGAGACATCACCATGTTTGATCCTGATGTAAATCCACTAATTTGGTTAATAAGAGAGAATAATTGTTAGTGACAACTAAAAGGACAGTTCACCCAGAAATGACATTTCTGTCATTTACTTACTCTTATGTTGTTCCAAGTCTGTATGACTTTGAAACACAAATTAAGACATTTTTTTAATGAAACCTTGAGGTTTCTGTCCCTCCATTAAAAGTCCAGGTAACCAAAATGCAAAAGCCTTTCTTGTGAAGGTATCTCTTCACAAGACTTGGATTAAAGCACTCGATTCAGATGGATGTTTTTTTACAATGCCTTCATGACCTTTTTGGATCTTTTAACCTCTCAGGTTTCATTGATTAATCTTTGAAACATATTAGTTATTTTTTAGAGTCTTATGTGTTTGAAGTTTTCATTCTCTTTAGAAAGAGAACGAGTCATTTACTAACAGACTATTTACTAACCGTATTACCAGAAAGCATAAAAAATCCTCTTTAAACCCTACTGATAGTGAATATTTCATAATTCAGCTGGATTTGGTTATGTTGGGCAGGCGCTCCTAAAGGCCATCGACGTTCTGAAGCGCGAGGTGCTGCGTCAACGGCAGGAGAAAGAGGAGCTCGAGGCCAAGGTTCGAGAGGAGGTCTGCTCTGAGATGATGGAGGTCATCAACCGGATGCAGCATGACTTCAGGTACCTAGTGCGTCTATGGATAAGTGAAAGAATCTATATCTCTAGTGTGTGTGTGTGTGTGTATATATATATATATATGTATATGTATATGTATATATATGTGTACTGTAACGCAATATAAAGTTATTTAGTTGTAAATTCAATGTTTTAAGTTCCTCCCTTGTCGTGCAGCGAGACACTGGAGGGCGAGAGGGATCTGATGGAGAAGAGATGTGACAACAAAATTAACAACCTGAAGAGCAGCTTGAAGAACTATTACAGCCAAGAGCTAGAGGTCAGTGATGTGAAGGGAGCAGTTACACTGACAATTCAACCAAAACACTGTTTACACCTGGTATTAGCATCCATTTTATCCAATTTATTATTAATAATAATGGCATAATTTATGATATGATTATTTTAAGGATTAGGGTTATCCCAGTAGACGATAGTCAGAGATATCGCAGATGGCTGATGCCTTTGACGATATCAATACGATAATTGGCATGTTGTTGTTGTTTTTTTATTATTATTAATATTATTATTTTGTTATTATTATCAGGCTTGCTAGTATTATCAAATTAATATAGACCCTATTCAGAGCAGGGCCATGACTGGTATGAAAGCGAGGCTGTGAGGGATAGACCGTGTTTTCAATAGCATCTGCTGTTAAAAGCTGTATAAATATCTAGATAACTTATACCACAGCTCATTTTGTTGGGAGTTTTTTTTTTTTTTTTTTATATATATATATCTTTGCCAGAAATTTCAGTAGTGTTTCGGCAGCAGAACCATCCAAAAACGTATTAAATAACAGTAAAACCCACTGAAGAAATGAATGTCTATCCCTCACAGTCTCACTTTCATTCCCGTTAAAAATCAAAGATGCGCTGCAAAATATAACCATTTAAATGGTGGCTGTCATATTAATTATAATATTATTACTAAAATTATATAGGCCTAATAACAATATTTAGGTCCAAACACAGCAGTCATCAATGAAAATCAAAAGCAACTTCAAACAGACTTTAAAAGAAAGAAATATTGATTCTTCTCATTTTTTCACTATCATTAGTCTCTATGGTCCACAGGATAAATATTAAGTCAATAAATTAAGGTAGATTCAGCTCTCGTCGTGTCTAAGAGAATTAATGTGCCGTGCAGCGCCAGATGCCAAAGCTCGGTCAGTTTTGATTTTCACATTCAGGGAATAATTGACTGGTTTGAGACATCAGCATAAATCTTGTACATATTTGCAAATTACATGTGTGATATATCCACGGACTCACCCTTTGGATGAAATATTTCTATGCAACATGACATTTTTCTTCATCACAAACTTGATGTTAAAAAAAATTGATAGAATTTGATTCTGATTCAAATTGATAGAAAAAGATTCTCATTTCCCACGATTATTTATTTGAAGAGGTTCTTATGCTACCAAGACTACAAAAATACAGTAGAAACATTAATATTGTGATATTAAGGTAACTTTGTTTTCTATTTTAACATTTTATTTGTAATGTAATTTATTCCTGTGATCAAAGCTGAATTGTCAGCATCATTACTCCAGAGTTTTCAGTGTCACATGATCCTTCAGAAATCATTCTAATATGCTGATTTGATGCTCAAGAAACATTTCTTATTATTATCAATGTTGAAAACGGTTAATATTTTGGCAGAAACAGTAATACATTTTTTCCCAGGGTTTTTTTATTTCTAGAAAGTTCAAAAGAACAAATAGTTTTGATCAATTTAATGCATTGTTGCTGGATGTTAACTTTAAAAAAATATATACATTTTATATTAACTTTTATTTATTTGTTTTTAAATTCAACTTTGAGAGTGAACACTATTTTCCAAAGCTGATGTTACTATATTGATGCAGGACAAATTAAAAGATGTGATGTTGATAGTTTTGATTTGGTCATTTGTTGAAGGAGCGAGATGATGAGATCAGAGAGCTCACTGCTGCTCTTAAGGAAAAGGAAGAGGGCAATATTGTCCCAGCTCCTGTTTTCTCACCTCTGAGTGATGTCAACGGTCCCCGGCGCTCACGGCGCCTGGCTTCAACACACAAACGAGAATCGGATCATGAGAGTGTGGAGCTCATGCAGTGTAAAGCCGAGCTGGAACAGTGCAAAGCTGAGCTGGACCTGAAACAAACAGAACTGCGCCTGAAAACACTTGGTACGTTTTGCATTTCACATTGGAAAAGTTTCAGGTATCAATTTTACAAGTTAAACTGTATTTACCTGACTGCACTTTTCTACAACTACTGAATCCACACTCTTCTTTAGAACTGAAGCGTTTCCAGGAGAACCTCCCACTGACGGCCGTCACAGGCTCCCTGACGACTACAGCCGAGCGGAAACTGGAGGAGGGTCAGAGGGTCAGTGCTTTTGTTTCTCATTGGATGTGATAGGCTGTTTGAATTCCGTTTTTAGCATTTTTCAATGGTTTTGCAGTCACATTTATTCTGCAAAACTTTGCATAAAAAAAATCCAGTCATTTCAAAAGGCATTCACTCAAATTCGCCATGTTGACCAAAAGAAAGCTGCTTGGTTTCAGCATAAGTGGTGTTTTGTGCATCGCTACACTCTAGACAGTGGACCTTTTTTTTTTTTTTTTCTGTAAAAAAAAGTTAATGTGACTATTTCAGAATTTGCCAAATTCCTTGAAGCACAATCAAATCATGAAATTAACTAGTTTGTGACTATTAATATGTTCTGCTTGTCTCGGGCCCTGTTTACACCTGGTATTAAAGGGGTCATGAACTGGATTGTTTTATTATTTTATAATGTTGCCTGGGGTGCCCTTATAATGTTAGTATGATTTTTACATCAAAAATTGTCATCATTTATAAATAAAAGCCATTTTTCCAAGCCTGATTTCAGCCTCAGATTTGAACGCTCCGTTTTAAGGGGCGTGTCTGCTGTGAGACTGCAGTGCAAACGCCCACTGCTGTGATTGGCTGACATGCTTGCATATGAAATAGCTAGTATTACATGAACTCTCTCGAAAACTTTTACTACGTTTTTACTATTACAGCTATCAAGATTAACAAATCGTGAAAAGTATCGTTTAAAGCATTATATTTAAATCTATTACATCGCATGAAAGGTTGCAGCATGATGAGCACTGACTGAGCAGATGACAGACAGTCTGTTGATCGCGTGAATAAAGATCTTATCATTGCAACGCAATTTTTGCACTCTCACAAATGCTTACACCAAATCACAATGCAAACACGATGTGAATACACAGTAAGAGCTTCGTTGTGTAGTGTAACAGTGTCATTATTTCATCACGAGTTTGGTAAGTGTCCAGATAAGCTCTCGCGGCTCGCGCTGTGCAGTTTGATTGACAGCTTGGGCGAATGGAAAGGGATCGTTCTTTGATCGCTTTCTGTATATAATTTAATAACAGTTTTAAAAAGATTATTTTCATAATACTACGAGAAATTATGTGAAGTTGATCGTTTAGTCACTGATGCATAAACAGTATTGAACGATTTTAAGAGAAAGATATCTGAACTTGAATAATTACACAGAAATAACTGATCGCAGATCAGGCATTAGAATACACATGGTTACTTACATGTTGCTGGCAGATCCGTCGGGAAATTGTGATTGACTGATTTAATAAAGTTTAACCATGCTGGAATCCGAAGGAAGCTTATGCAGAGTTGCAGACTGTCTTCTTCCACAAACAGGCACGCACAATATTTAGTAAACAGCATGTTTATTGCTTGGTAATAGCTCGATCCGGTTTAGCATCATGTCGTCCTATGTTATTTAGCATGTTTGGGCGAATCGGCGGGCGGGGCTAAACAGGCCGTGTTGAAGTAGGAGTTGATCTTTTGTGGAGGCGGTGTTTTATCCTCTTTGACGTCATAGTTCCCCACTTTGAAAAACGAGTCGTTTGCTGAGCCTGATGTCTATAAAAGCTTTTATTGGACTAACAAGGTAGTTTTCAGTTCTGAAACTTACAGGATATTATTATAGTATGATGATCTCTTATATGTCAAAAGCTCAAGGAAAATTTGATTTCTCAGTTCATCACCCCTTTAAGATGCGTTTTGGTCGATCGGATCACAAGTGGACGACGCTAAATACAGGTGTAAACGGGGTCTAAAACTTTGAGCTTGTCCACTTTTGACCACTTCCAGAGGGAGTCAAAAACACATTCGACCGGATTGCTTTCGTACTGTAAATGCTCATGTGGTCAAATGTTGACCACAACTGACCTAATGCGTAAACATTATGGGAAGCGCTCTTGCCAGACGGGATTTAAACTTTGGCAGAAGACCTACGTTTTGTTTGAAGACGAAAAATATACCAAGTAGGGCTGAACGATTTTGGAAAATAATCTAATTGCGATATTATTTTTTTTTTAAGCTCTTTATCTTCTGTATTATTCAACAAAGACAAGTGATAAATCAGGGATGGGAATCTTTAGGCCCCTCAAGATCCGATTCCGGGAGTCACAATCCAATTCCAAAACGATTCTTAATCTACTTTTTTTTTTCTTATGTATTTCTTAAGTTTTATTAATACAATTAATTAATAAGTAATTAAACACAGTTTTTAAGTACTTTTTAAAATTACACATAAAAAATGTCATTAAAACAATTGCATGTTAAGAATTTTAAATAGCTAATATAGCTTCAAAACATAAAAGCTAGTAAATAACAAAGAGGAACAAAAAACATATTACACGCAATAAACAAAGTGCTTTTAGTATTTGAGAGTATGTCTAGCCTAAATGTTTTCCTTTCAAGAGCTGTGAGTGACTTTTCTTTTTCTCATCTTTACTGTTTTTTTTATTTATTATTACTTATGACATCATAGACAGCGGGAGATCCCAAAAGCTGCGTTCACACCAATGCACAGCTCTCTTGTGAAATATAAGATGTGGTTTGTCCCGTCTGGACAATTTTTAATCCCTTAAGACATGACTGTGATACTCAAGCATGCGTGATGCTTGTGGTGTTTTCTGCGATTGCCTTCTCACTGTCTAAGGACAGTCCACGTCAGCTTCATCTCCAGAGCTGCTCTTCACCAGCATTTAATTTGAAACTGTCGTCAAATACAGCACAGAAACTCAAATGTCTTCACTAAAACCTGCTGAAATACATTAGCCTACTACTGTATAGGAAAGTACTTGTCAAATTAATAATGATTTTTAATACATTTCTATTAAATATATAAAACAGAATTCAGAAATATTAAAACAGACAATACCAAATTTAGGGAAAAAACAGAGTTCATAGGGCCCTAACCCTGTTGACTTTATAGTAAATGTTCAGTTCATCAGTGCACAATATTTAAAAAAAAAAGATTCAGTTTGTTAACTTTAATGCATTAGGTATCATGAACTAACAATGGACAACATTTTTAAAGCATTTATTCTAGCTAATAAGTATTCTTGTTGTAGACGAAGTCCCTCCAGGAGGCGCTTGATGGCACAAAGTCTAGTCCTCCAGTGTTGACTATTTTCATGATAGTCCCATTATATACAGAATTTGCCCTGTGTAATGAGTGTGTGTTTTATGTGTAGAACCTGAAGCAGCTGCGGATGGAGCTTCAGATGCTGGGTGTTAAGCTGCAGTCGGGAGAAAGAGCGTGCTGCCGTAACACAGATGGAGAGAAACTCCGTCACGCGCTCTCCTCAGCAGACAGCAAACTCGCCAAACAGGTAATGAACACCAATACACTTTCAGTCACGTTTACATAAATTCACCCAACATTTAGAGTTTGAATATTACATTTAAAGGGGACCTATTATGCTTTTTTGACTTTACCTTTCCTTTAGTGTGTAATAGCTGTTAGTGCAAGTAAACAATCTGCAGTGTTACAACAATGTCAATTAGAAGGAAAGTTGTTTTTTTTAAACATTAAATCTTATGTATGTAGCTGTGATTGGTTTTTTAGCTATTAATGAGGGTATTCAATAGGGCTGGGTATTGGCATAAATTTCACGATTTGATTTCGATTCATTATCGATTAATTTGGATATCAGGTACAGTACATGGCAAATTTCCAAATTTACTACATTACTATAATACTGAAGGTTTAAATGGACTGATTGGTATATAAGCACTTAAATTGCACAAGGCACTTTATAATCAAGTTATAATACTAACTACTCATGGTATTTGTTTGAATTTCATAATAAAATGGACAATTTCAAAACTTTAATTTCAAAATAAACTGCACAAAGCCTATTGTGATTTATTTGATGGGAGGTGCGCTGGAGTGTTCTGTTCATTCATCAGTTGAAGACAGCATAGACTAAAAGATTGATTCTTGATATTTAAGAATCAATATCGGTTCATAAAAATGAGAATTGATTAAAATTGATGAATCTTTTTTTAAATACCCAGCCCTAGTATTCAACACAAGTTGACCTGTCTGCCTGGAGAATCGGTCTGTACTACATCAACACCTTTCCCTCTTTGTTTCTTCCTATATTCTCTCTTTAACCCCTTTCACTTTAATTTAGACTGGTCATATTTACTAAGAACAAAATCCAAACAATGACATGAAAATGATGCAAACGATTCACATGCATCCCTTGCTCTAAACTACTTGAGCTTAATTCCTTCCCTAACATGCTGTTTCTTGTTCTAAACCTCCTGACTTAAACCAGATTTGATCTAATTGGTGTGATTTGAAAAGAATTAACCACAGGTGATTCCAGTTTCCACCTCACTTTTTGCCCTCTGGCCTCTCTAACCGTTCGCTGCATCTGTAGGATCAAATGCTGGTGGAGCTGCACACCAGCCTGCAGCTGGTCAAAGCAGACCTGCGTAAGAAAGACGAGATGCTCGGTCAGTATCAGAGCGCTCAGCCGCCTCAGGCCCCCACGGCGCCCGGATCCTGCAAGAAGAGGGGCTGCGGGGTAGCGGTAGCTTATGTGGAGAACCAGCCTCCTGAAAAACGGCCCTTCTTCCGCTCACTGTTCCCCGGCCGCACGCCCTCAAAGACCCCCTCGCGACAGGCCCGGCAGAGACCCGAGGTCAACACGCCCTACGCCCGCGTGTTGCGCTCACGCCAGCCCTCTCCTCCGTCCACTCCCATCCAGCTCAGAGTCAAGTATTAAGAGCTGGACACTGCGACATTTTAAAGCGGCTTGCTTTTCAGTCTTTAAGTGTGTTTTTAGACAAGTCTTTTAATATAATCAGGTGGCCTTGGCGCATAAATGGGCCTTATTTTGATGACAATGATTGTTTTCTTTCCTTTTTTTCTGAAAACATTGTATAGGTTTTCAGGCGTTTAATTTGTGCTCAAGGTTTTCCATTGTAAATAGTAGAAAAACATGGTCATTGACTACTGTCATTTACAGTTTTTTTTTTAACACGTGTACATGTATTATGCAAACCAAATACAAGATACAAAGATAAAAGTAGTGCTTCCAATATTAACCTGCATTCAGTGTTTCCCAAATGTATAATAAATCTGAGCATTACTCCAGTCCATTCCATGCTTTGCATTTCATTTTAAAATATTTCATGGTTGCTGCTTCATATTTGGCTCAGTGGGTTCAGTGTTAGTCACCAAATAAGCATACATGTTTTTTCCCTTATGTTTGTAAGTAGCCAAATGCACAGATTTAAGCACTACATTGTGTTGGCTGCTCTTTTGCACATTTTGCATGAGTTTGGTCATGTTCGTTTTATGGTTTGTCACTTTTGAATGTCTTTTCTCTACACTGTATAATCTCAACTAAATGGGTGAGTTTTATAATAAAACATTCAACCTTCAATGTTTTAGCATTTTATTTAACACAATGGCCACCTTTGTCTGTACAGGCAGTTATTTACAATGTAGCATACGGGAACATAAAGATGATCAAAGCATCAAAATTGAATGAAGTTTCTAAAACCGACCCGTCGGCGACTGGGATGAGTTAGGGTGTGATAGACGACAGGTCGAGTGGAGATACTCTCCTGACTGGAGTGGTGTTGTTGGACAGAGGGTTGAAGACGCAGGGTAATGACAGGTCTGTAGATGAAGGCTCTCCTTGCTCCCGCACCGCAGAGATTTGTCTTAACAAAGCCTTGCCTTCCTCTCGTGCCTGAAAAGCAAGCAAACAAGTTCGACTAGTAATGCTAGTTTATTAAGTGAGAAAGCAAGCTCCAGAAATTCTATATTGAACATTTACAAAGAGGAAATAAATGACCAGAAATTGACTTAAGCTATTTTTCACCAAACATGGGGCGTCATAGTAGAATATAGCCAAGTGTGCTGCACACGTTTTAAAGTGAAGCCAAAACATCTTGATCGACTCCCCCTGGTGGCTGGCTTTACATGTATTTGGATGGGATGTAAGCCTAACTAAAAAAACAAAACAATTACACTTCAAATAATTTTATTCCAAAGATGGTTTCTGTCATTTTAGGTAGTTTTCAATCACGCTAATGCAAGTGATCGTTTTTCCAATAAGTTTGGTCTTAGTTAGTTATTTGCTGCTATAAAACAGGGTGTGAAGTCCTGATTGCCAGCTGTGCTTGTGATTGAGGCTATAGGTGGGATCTTGATACAGGATCACTACTGCAGACTCTGGCTCCAAATTATGTAATTGGCACACAATGTCAACCACCATTTCTGGGATTATTTTAGCTTCATTTTTAAACAATGGAAGAAGGTGGAGACACGTCATCCTTACTTTTCTTTAGTCTATGGTTATCCACCTTGTTTTTCAGGTAAGTGCGGGCAAGCACTTATTTTTAGCTGTACAAAACAGCCTGTTATGCTGCTTGATATTGCAAATTGATATTTCTTACCATATTATATAAGTGTCTTAATTATAAACATGCTGGTTTGTAGCACAAACAGTTTTATAGTTTACTGCACTTTTATATATTATATAAGAAAACACCTTACTTCTGTGTTGAAAAATAAGGTGTCAATGAATGTCAATGAACGTCAATATGTCTGTCTTACAGATTGCATGGCTTTAAAATCTTCAAGCTTTTAAAACTACTTAAATCTTACAAATCCTTAAAACCTGCAAACTTAAAGCTTTTTAAATTACTTTCTGGCTAAATTACTTTGATCAAAGTCTGCAAACTTTATTATGTTAATGAATCTGAAATAATATCATAATGAAGGGTGATGAACGGAAGACACTCACGTCATTGTAGTCGCAGCAGCGCTGAGCGCAGAGAGACGCCTCATCGTACAGTCTGTTCTTGAAGTAGTACTGGCCCAGATAACGCAGAGCGGTGCTCACCTCAGCATGCTCCAACTGCTCCTGAGATCACAGAAACACATCTGATCAGTCGAAAAGACATACTTCTAATCACATGACTATTAACATCAAATCAGATCTTGATGTACTGTACGCATCACATGCAAAAACTCCAGTAACTTACACCACATGAGAAAATATCCTGGATGTAGATTATGTAGCACTGTGCAGCGTCGTCAGATTCATTCAGTTGCTCGTGAAGCCTAAAAGCAAACATAGTTTCACCAAAACGTGCAACAACAACACTATGACCATTACCCTGAACCAAACCTCACTCACTTTGCCAGCTTTAGAAGAGCCATTCTCTCCACATCCCCAACCGAATAAGCCCTCCAGTAACACTGAACCCACAAAAACAAAGAATCATTGAAAATTTCACATTCTGAGAGAAAATGATCTATTTCGGTGCTGAATAATCATAACTGTTCACCTTTTTGGCCTCAACTTGCTGAGACAGTTTCTCGTAACATTCACCAAGAGCTACAAGCATTCGCGAGTCGTTAGGCCTGATACAAACACAGCATAAGTGAACTTTCTCGGGTCTATATTGCATAAAACAGACCAAATGATTGGTGTACATCAGGGGTGCACAACCCTGCTCCTGCTGATCGACTGTCCTGCACAGTTCATCTCCAACCCTAATCAAACACACCTGCCTTTAATTTTCAAGTGATCCTGAAGACCTTAACTGGTTGCTTCAGGTGTGTTTGATTAGGGTTGGAGATGAACTGTGCAGGACAGTCGATCGGCAGGAGCAGCGTTGGGCACCCCTGGTGTACATGATGCACTCACCTGAGTTGATGGGCCTTCCTGTAGTAGTAGAGTGAGTAGAAAGGCATTTTGAGGATCTCGTAGGTCTGTCCGAGTCCATACCAGGCCCGGTAGTCCCTTTTGTTCACTTCAATTGCATGTCTAAGAGACAGAAGAGACAATGCATTACATTAATCTTTTAGGCTAAAAATTTAGCACTTACTTTACTTCTTAACATGAATACAACAATTCAGTATGACTTCCTGGTCCAAACAATAATGTAGGGGGGGGCAATTGAGCCATTTTGCCCCACCCAATTTTGAAACCCAAATCACACGTACATTTTCACCACATCTAAAGCGTGTGCAAAGTTTCATGAGTTTGAGCATGTTTAGGCCCTCAAAAAAGCGATTCACTTTGGAGAAGAAGAAGAAACAGAGCAAAAACAATAGGGTCTTCTCACCATCGGTGCTCGGGCCCTAATAATAATAATTTTTTTGAAAGAAGTCTCAACAAGGCTACATTCATTTCAGCAAAAAGTCAAAATAGTACAAATTACAGGGGTAAGAATGACTTTAAAAAGAAGGCAGCATCATTATTTTATTTTTTACACAGAGATTGGTAGGTCTATTAGTAAAAATCTGTTGACTTGAGCAATCCTTGTAGCATTATACGCCAACGTGACAGTTCAAAACTGGGAAAAACCACTTCTTATGTTTTTTGCCCCAAGTCTGCATGCCTGTAACTCAAGTATTATTAAAGATACCTTAATACCCTTTTATATTTTGGTTTTTAACAAACATTTATTTTGGTATCTTCATTTTAAAGGCCCCAAAACGTACAATGCCAGAGATATTGAGATCTTAATGTGGCTCCATGAGTAAATTGGTCAATTTACACATTTTCAGTGGTCAAAAACCAAATGTGGGTCACTTTACATACAGTTTATATTATTTTCTTTTAAAGCAGAATATCTAAACAACAAATAATGTTGAAACTAGATATGCATCTTATTTTTTTCTATCAACACAACTGCATAGAACATACCTGTCTGATTGCCATAAATATTACTTTTCCAAAGATTGTGTGCTAAATATTAAAGATATCTCAATATGATTTTAGATTCTAGTTCTTAATCTTTTCTTTTGAAAGGCCCTATATGGTTCAATCCCATAGATATGGGAATCTCAATGCGAGTCCATGTTCAGTTTGTCGCATTTTACCCATTTTCAATGGTCAAAACCCAAATGTGGTTCACTTTGCACACCGCTGATACTTATAGCATTTAAAGGAGAATGTCTGAAGAATAAATAATGTTGAAACTAGAAATATATGTTGTTTCCCTCTAACAAAACAATTGCATACAACATACCTCTCCGAGTGCCAAAAATCCCCTGAAATGGTCAAGTTGCGGCACATAACTTGCCCTCAAAAGTGTATTTATATGAATCTATATTTGAATCAGTTTCAATGATATTTAAAAGAAATGATTTTGTTCATTTTAACAGCTTCCGAAGCTAGCAAGAGTTCAAATACGCACTATCGTAACTACGTTACCCCATTGACATCCCAATATCTCCAGGATTGAACCATATATGGCCTTACCAATTAAGATTCCAAAAGAAAAGTTTCATAAGCACAATAATATAAAATGACAATAAGATATCTTTAACTCTTCTTGAGTTAAAGACATAAACTTCAGAAAAATATATTTTTGGGCACTCAGCGAGAGGTGTATTCAATTGTTTTGATAGAGGGAAACAAGATTGATGCGAGGAGATCCAGTCAGATGATAAAATCTATTTTATTTCTCATTTATTATTTGATCCAGTCAGATGATAAAATCAATTTTATTTCTCATTTATTATTTGATCGTCTGATAAAATTGATTTTATCATCTGACTGGATCTCCTAGCATGAGCATGAGTACGAGTTGGTGAATTGGTAAGGCATAAACAGAGAGGTGAGTCTTCTGGGTGTTGCGGATAGTTTGAGTCTGTGAGCAACATCTTGCGGACCCAACTCTTCCATATTTTGGCTCGAGACAAAGAAAGAGCTGGGCCGTACGACAATCACGTCCGGATTGGTGGACAATTGTCCCATAAAGGGAGTGATTGCTGTGGTTAGTGAGTGTGCGCTCCAGTCGGGAATCATTGCTTCGTCAAAGTGACCGTTATTTGGGATGTAGTCTCCATGTTCCTAAGACTCAACAATCAGCAATAACAGAGATACACCTTGCTATATAAATTATAATTGGAGATCCAGTAGTCAGCAGACATAGTTGCAGTAAGAGAAATAATATTTCATCCATAATCAGGAGTTAAAGTTTAACAAAGAAACATAACATGAACAGTCAAATCTAAGTCACACTCTGAGTAAAATATTCTTGCCTAAGGAAAAGCGAAGTGATCGAGAGCTCTCTTTCTATAAGACAAATCGCAAAAGAGCAAAGGTCTGAGTCCAAAGTAAGACTAACCTATACAGAAAATATGTCATTTTCTACAGTTAACTTAGATGAGCGAAGCCAAGTTCCTCTTTTCATTGTATATTGAAACAAGGCAGCCCCACCAGAAACAGCTACAAGATTAGACATCTGGTTTCTGTGGTTTCGCACCCCTGGGGTGAGTTTACAGTTTCTCATTTTGTTCTTGACCATATGAGACAGAAAATTGTTAGTCTCAACACATATATACACATTAGTATTTAAAAGAAGCGTCTCTTGCACCCTTTCCCCCTACATGCTAGATGTCTTTTCTGCTGACATGATATTTCAGATAACATCTTTAGCACTTTAACAAAAACATTTGTTCCATTGTGGTCTGTCTAGTGGAAACTTTAGATTTCTGCTCACGTCTTACAGAAAGAACAAAAGGTTAACTACATAGAGACATCAAGATTAATAAATGAAAAGAGCACTGAACATACATTTCAAATGATAATAATGATAAACACAACCAACTATTTATTAAAGATGATTAATTAGATTTGATTAAAGATAAAACAAGAGATATAATTTTCCCCCCTTTTTTCTGCTTCATCAAAGATACATTTCTAGTTTCAGTATTATTTGTTCTTCAGACATTCCTCTTTAAACACTATGAGTATCAGTTATTTGAAAAGTTGAAATGGTTGGTTTTTTACCAGTGGAAATTAGCAAACAATTTGAACATGGAGTCGCATTGGGATCCCCATATCTATGTGATTGAGCCATATTGGGCCTTAAAAATGAAGATTTCAAAAGAAAAGTTTAATAAGAGTTAGAACCTAGAAGGATATTAAGATATCTTGAATACTTTTAGAGTTACAGGCATGCAAACTTTGGAAAAATAATATTTATGGCACTCAAACAGGTATATTCTATGCAATTGTGTTGAGAGAAAAAAAAACTAGATACATTTCTAGTTTCAACATTATTTGTTGTTCAGATATTCCCTCTTTAAAAAATTTTTTAAGTTAATGTAAAGTGACCCACATTTGGTTTTTGACCACTAAAAATATGTACAATTGACCAATTTACTCAAGGAGCAACATTAAGATCTCAATATCTCTGGGACTGAACCATATAGAGCGTTTTAAATTAAGATACCATAAGAAATGTTTGTTAAGAACCAGAATCTAAAAGGATATTAAGGTATCTTTAATAATTCTTGAGTTACAGGCATGCACAAGAAGTGCTTTTTCCCATTTTTGAACTGTCACCGTTGGCATATAATGCAACAAAGATTGCTGAAGTCAACAGATTTTACTAATAGACCTACCAATCTCTGTGTAAGACCTACCAGTCTCTATACTGGGACCAACCACGGTCCCACGATCGAGACGTTTTGGCTTCACTTTTCAGGGCTTGTGCGGCACACTTGGTCTAAACCAGCACTGAACCATCCGTGACGTCAGCGTACGCTGATTGGCCGAACGCACGCAAAACACCAGCACCCGCCATTTTAAAAAAAGCTTTGTAAACACACATATTATTATAGCTTATATATTTACTCCAGAAACTAACTCTACGAACATGGAAAACAGTGATACATGGGTCTCTTCCTACTGACGGTGCAAATGCAACCAGGAAAACTTTCCTATGGGAACCATTAGTTCACCCTGGTTGCTAGTTCCTAGAAAGCACCTATTTATGGTTGTCTTATTTTCTTTGCTTTCAAATGCTTCTCTTTGTTGACAACAATGGATTTATAAACTATTCACATTTCGATTCACATGCACATGTTGCATTCCCAAATGCAAATTATAAGCAACACACAGCACTTGCAGAGAAGCATTTACTGAAAATAAACACAGTGCTGTGCTTTGGCTTTGCTCTGAAACATGCAGCGCACCTGACTATATATATATAGTATTACATCATAAGCGTTACGATTTGATGATTTCACTAAGCCCTATTACGTTCTCACAACCATGCATTGTTAAAATTCATAAAAAAGGTACCAGGCAACAGGTAAGTACCACCGTTTCAACGATTTTTACTCTCATTTGGCACTTTGAACCCTGGCTAACATTAACATTTTGCAGTTTATTTAGTAACTGTTTAAGGCAATTCTGCGATTTCAATCATCATACAGTAACACCAAACACCTCCCCTCCCCCCAGCCATTTTTATTACTTTCGGATGTACGCAATCCGGGTCATATTTTTCAGGTCAGAAAATACGGAAATACATATAAATATGGAAAAATCCCATCCCTGGTACCTGTAGGCCTGAATGGCAGCTGATGTGTTTTTCATCTCCATGTACTCATGACCCATGAGGGTCCAGGCCCCCAAACAGCGCGGATTCAGCTTCAGAGCACGCTGAAAATACAGGGCGGCTTTCTCATGCTGAGACCGCAGACTGTAATAGTTACCTGTGAGCGGACAACAAAACAAACAGATTTCAGTAGTGACTTAATGGCTGATGTTCAATTTCAAGGACATATTATTATAGACTACTTCTTCCTCAGGCTATTTTGTCTTGTTTTTCTTACATCCTCGTTGAAGAAATCCAAAACTTGCTAAACTGGAAGGCACTGTTTTATGCACACACGCTTCCTTGGAAAAATTCAACATAATAGCATCCTCTTATCAACCAACTGTCCAGATCACCGATATTGAGCATAGTGTGTCACTTAACCAGACTTATGACCATCGACACGACGTTGTCTCCACTTTACATCCCCTAAGAATCGCGCACTTAAGACAGTAAGAGTTTGTCTGACTGACATGTACAGTGACTAACAATAATTAATTTATATATATATATATATATGACTATATTTTTTCTCATCCTCACCTATGACGCAGCATGTTTCCACTCTGTACTTATCTATCTCCACCAGATTATGGGCCAGATAACTGAGCTCCGGCTTCATGCTCTGAAAAATAAGACAAACAAACAGACGATCTTAACACAAAATTATCTACTAAAACCGAAATTCATTTCTACTTGCATTTTCGTATGATCCTATAAATTCCAGTTTAATACAATATCATCAGATAATCTGTCATCTGGAACATTGTAATCTGACCCAAGAAACCATATCCTGCAAGATCCCCCAGCACTGTCCAATCCCCCTTGGACCCAAAAGCAATTCCACTGGCTGAGACAACTTTGTATGGGCACTCTATCCTTTGCCTGATTAGAAATGATAGAAAATCACTTTATGATGACATTTCAGTGTTAAAGTCCGCATGAAATGGAAAACTATGTTTTCTCCCTTATTCTGATGTATTTTCAAAGAAATATGACAATTAATGTCTTTTGAATTACACATCACATAACCAAAGCTAATAATTGTCAAATTTCAAACATTTTCCTTTCTGTCAATCATAAGAAAGGAGCGCGTTTTAGTTGAATAAATAATTGGAGAAGCCCTGCATACTTCAACATAGAAGTAAAAAATTTGGCCAATTATTTTATTAAATTAAACGTATACTTGGATGAATTATTCACAATAAGACCTATAATATACATTTAGAAAATAGATAAAATAATAGTTGATTAATTTCAGGCCGAATTAAACCCCTGATCAACAGTTTCTTACCCGGACATAAAGCAGGTTGGAGAACGTGTCCATGTTTTCGATGCGAAAAGGATCCTGTTCCCGGAGTTCATTAAACAGATATAAGGCTTGATCAATATCTGGGGAAGAAAAATTGGAAACACTTTACACGAAGGTTCCGTTAGTTAATGCATTAAATAACATTTACTATCAATGAAAAATACATTTGTTACAGTATTTATTCATCTTTGTTAACATTAGTTAATACAAATTCGACTGTTCGTTTTAGTTCATGTTAGCTGTGAATGAACAGATACAACTTTTAATTCTAACAATGTATTATTAAATGTTGAAATTAACATGGATAACTAAGGTTTGACAAATGTTTTTTCATTGCTAGTTCAAGTGTAGTTCATTATTGTCAACAACAAATGGAACCTTATTCCAAAGCGTTATCATTTTGAAACACATATTATGATAATACCCTTTTCCTCATCCTGTTTTTTATACACTTAAATTAATTTTAAATGTACCATGTAACTTTTTTTGTTTCAAAATGTACGAGTACATCATGAATCCATCTTCCAAACTGTGTTTGTCTTATCCTGAATCACTACAGTACACCTATAATATATATATATATAGTATATATAGTAGCTCTGGCTACAATGTTTATCCGCAAAATGCATGCAATTTTGTTCATTAACTGTTAGATTGTCAAAAGTTACCTTTAATTATGTTATTTATTACAATATAAAACCATATAGCAACATTGCACTACATTGTTAATACTAGATTGTAATACATTTTAATATAATGATTTTAAAACCTGAAAAAAAAAGTAATATGCTTAAACCAGGGTTCCTCAAACTCGGTCCTGGAGGGCCGCTGTCCTGCAGAGTTTAGCTCCAACACTGATCAAGCTAATCAATGTCTTCAGGATCACTAGAAACTCACAGCTAGGTGTGTTTGATCAGGGTTGGAGCTAAACTGTGCAGGACAGTGCCCCTCCAGGACCGAGTTTGAGGAACCCTGGCTTAAACAATGAGTAAAAGCATAGAAGAATTTCCAGATTTAGGGATATATAATTTGCTGTTTGCTGCAACTAGCGGTCACCTCGTATGTTATGGTAGGCCACGGCGATCTGGGAGATGATGTAGGTGCTCTTGGCAAACCCTGCTTCCATAAGGCTCTGATATTTCTGCAGCGCCTCTTTGATCATCTGCAGTTCAGTGTACATGTGCGCCATGAAGAAATCCCTCACCCAGCAGTCAGGCAGAGACAGGGACTTTAGCTGAGAAAGACAAAACAGAGAAGCTATTTCAGTATGTTTGTGTGTCTACTTCAGTGTACCGGCACTGAACTGTAAAGCACGGCAGAGCACAGCCAGTTGGGAAAAAGATGGACCATTTCAATGTTGGTGATGAGATTGCAGAGCTCCAGCCATGATCCCCAGTGCAGAGGGAGAGCGTGTGTCGCAGCGACAAAGATCTCTACTGCCTCCTTCAGCAAATCCAGTTTCCGAAGAACCACCCCATAACTGGTGAAAAACAAGATTGTATTAACAAAAAGTTAACAAGCAGTCCTAGATGAACACTAAACTAAAGTTTATTTTAGTATTTTCCTACTATGTGCAAACCAGAACTCACTAGTGTTGGGGAAAGTTACTTTAAAATTGTGTTAGATACTTTTTATGGAAAGTAATGTGTTACATTACTTTTACGTTACTTTTCCACACCTGGGCTGTTCTTGCTCGTTTGCTTTTTTTAATAACCCCCCAAAAAACTTCTATTTTTGGAATATGTAAAGGCACTTTCACACCAAAAGTGAAATAAATAAGCCTCAGACTGAAAGAAATGCATATTCACACATGTACAGTAGAGGGCGCAACTCAAATTATTTTTCCAGATGTGCTGCCGATCTGGATCGCAGAAGAATAGGACGCATGAGAAGAAAGTTCAACACTCACCCTTCAGCGATAAAAACGAAAAAAAATTAGCACAAATGTGATTCGCATTTTTGCTTATTAGTATTTCTAGAATTATCGACGGTCAGCAGCAAAAGCGTTGCTTAATAAAGTGAGATTAAATACATTATGTATGTTTGTGCTATTTAACCTATTTAATTTTTGCAGGTTTGCGTAATAAAAAGTTTGCATTTCACTATTTTTATTCATTTGGAGAAATATTGAATATGTGAAAAGCGAGATAGGACTGCAATAAGCATCATGTTCACTCAGCGCACACAACACCTTAATCACGATTTCTCTCAACATGGGGACAGGAGGGCTGTTAGAAATGGGAAAACTAAGTAAGTTGCGTTACTTATTTGTAAAAGTAACTCAGATATTTTGTTGTAAATTCAAAAGTAATGTGTTACATTACTAGTTATTTGAAAAAGTAATCTGATTACTTGTAATGTGTTACCCGAACACGGTTTGATACATACAGATACAGAGCAAATCCATCCAGCTCTCCGGCACTATGTTTTTTGCTCAATTCCACCCGAAGTTCTCGCAGGGCTTCGTTTCGGACCTGACCCTTTTCCAATGGACCTGCAACCAAATACATGTTTATGATGGGAGCAGTTGAGACCGTCTGTGCTGGAGACACTGTTTAAAATGTTTTTTTCTTACCAAGGCTATCCACTGTCTCGTCATCTTTCTTCTTTTCCCCTGACTGAGTGAATGAAAAAGAAAATAGGTTCTTCCACATTTCATCTCCAAACAGAAGGGATAGAAAACATGTACAAAACAATGGTGAAACATCTTACTAGGTAGCGTGAATACATATAAAGGAAATATGCTTTCTGACTGCGGCAGCCACGGAGAAAATATGCAGCTCGATCATATTCCTTTAGGTCAAAATATGATTTGGCCAGACAAAGAGCATCCAAATCTTGGGCGTCCTCCTGGAAGAAAGGGCAAGACGGTCAATGTTTACACCTGCATATCTTCAGGTAAAACAGATTATCTTCACCTGTTATTATAAACATCTAAAAATATATTCTAGCCAGCTCTACACTGTCTTATACCGGGAGCAAGACAGAAGATCAGACTGACCTCGGTTAGCTCCGGTGGTGGAGGGATCTCATTCAGAGGAAGGGTCTCCAAAGAAAATGCCAGTTCAGATGCCCTGAAACATAAATTACAGGTATATTGTCACCATTTTAAACACTGCAGAGCAATACATCAAATCTAATATACAGTAGTCAACATTTGAAGTGTATCAAAATCTTTTATCAAAGTTATACATGAATTTTGAACAATACCCGTTCTTTTCTTAGGACAACTTTGATGAACTTTTTTGATCCACTTGAAATGTTGACTACTGTATATGTGCATAAAACAGATTATATATATATATATATATATATATATATATATATATATATATATACATACCATCTATCTATATTCATAATATTCCTTGAGTAAGTAGCCTATACTTAGCAATCAGTCTCATTATGTTCTGATTCTATATGTGGAAACTACATTTAACATGCATTCAGTAGACATTTAGCAATACACACTGTAAATTATTAAGACATTATTAAATAACACACAATATTTCAAACAGCACAATACACTATAAAACACAACATACAGCACAGTGTTGAACGAAGCAGAACAAAGATGAATATGGTCAGTACATTTAGTTATCTTCTTGCCCTGGACCACCAATACTATGGTAAATATTTACTATGGTGCAGAATGATTGTCATATTTATTCTTTACACCAATGTCTTTCAAAGAATATAGTTTTAAAGGTACCACTGTGTTATAACGGTACGTCAAACAACATGGCATTGCCATGCTAGGTGTTAGTGTATGAAAGCCCCAACATGTTACAGACGCAACTAAATCAAGTGCAGAAACATGTCTATGTATGCAGATGACCAGCTTTTGAGATACAGCCACAATTTCTGTTTATTTCATTGTGTTAGCTGTCATGCTAACTAACTGTCACACATTAAGACAGTGCATTTAAATAACTGGCTGCATTCTTGATATGTGTTGAATTATAAATATAACTGTTTTTACCATTTCACGCTGTGGACGAGTCCTCTTTCTTTGCACTGCGCTATAATAGAAATAAGTTGCTTTTTAATTTGAACCAAGTCACCAAACTCACTGCTGCGCGTAGCCGCCATTTTTCATAAATACGTCATGCCGACGCAACCACAGGCGCAAGAGCTGATTGGTCAAACTGGTGGATCAGAGAAGAGCGTAGCAGAAATAAAGATAGGCTACACCATTTTCGCACTTTTAGTTTAAAATCTAAAATAAATGTTATCTTGTTGACTGGCTTGTAATGAAATATCTGTGAGACGTTATTTATGATAATTTCTTTTATGCCTTTTTAATTATCATGTTTACACGATGGAATTTCATGTAGGCTATAGAATCTGTCAAATAAAAATTAATAATAGTCTGACTTATTATTTTAAATGACTTATTGCATGATATTTAAAACAAGTGATGCAATACTTATTTAATATGGCAAGTTTCTTCAGTGAATATTTATTAGGGTATATTTAAATATAGCCTAGGCCTACATCTGAATTATAAAATATATGTAATAATGCAATAGCAGGCCACAGTTTTATTATAAAATGTCCATAAACATATATAAGTGTGTGTGTGTGTGTGTGTGTGTGTGTGTGTGTGTGTGTGTGTGTGTGTGTGTGTGTGTGTGTCACATTCTAATGGTGATGTGTGAACTAAACATATTTAAGCATGAATTTCCATAAACACATTAGACATCTGGTTGATCCAAAGTAGCCTCTTTTAGACCTCTCTAATTTACCAAAATGGCTGTACTCTCCGTTCCTCTGTCTTTGAAGTTCAGTCTGTTGTTCATTATCATTGCCAAACCCCTTGTTTGCCCCTTTCCAGGAACTGGAACATAATCAAGCACAGCTGAGGTTGGTCAGGTTCTGTGGTTGCAGTCGACTTAAAGGGATAGTTCACCCAAAAATGTAAATTCTGTCATCATTTACTCACTCAAGTTGTTCTAAAACCTGTATGAACTTCTTTGTTCTGTTGAACATAAAATACGATATTTTGAAGAATATGGGTTACCAGTCGATGGGCTGTAGGCTTCTATAAACCATTGACTTCCATATGGGAAACAAAGTAAAATGTAAATGTTTGATTACCAACATTCTTCAAAATATCTTCTTTTGTGTTCAGCAGAACAAAGAAATTCATACAGGTTTGGAACAACTTAAGGGTGAGTAAGTGATGGAATTTTCATTTTTGAAGTGAACCATACCTTTAAATTAGTCATTTCACTGTCACCATAACCCTTGGATCTATTGGTTTGTAAATACAGACAGTGTGTATCTAATATGGTTTCTACATACAGGACACATCCCTTAACTCCGATACTTAAAGTCAGCTTAAAAACAATAACAACCTGTTAATCATCGGGCCGCTTCCTCCTCAGCTTGAATCAGATGTGTTGAAACTGAATGGAATCAATGTGTCATTGCTGGATGAGGATTAAGTCATGTAAAACATGATTTCATCTAGGAAATGATTATAACACATGGTTCACATGGTAATTGTGAAAGCAATAGGAGGTGTGTGTGTGTTTGTATAGGTTTTTCTATACTTGTCCTCTTATATATATATTAAAAAATTATGACAACCGGTAGTGAGGACATTTTACTGGTCCTCATTAGTTATAAAGGCTTATAAAATGGCCAAAACTTGTTTTTATTTAAATAACCTATGTTTGCACATGTTTCTGTGATAGGTTTAGGGGTAGGGTTTGGGTTAAGTGATAGAAAGTTTAGGGGTAGGGGTTTGGGTTAAGTGATAGAAAGTTTAGGGGTAGGGTTTGGGTTAAATGATAGAAAGTTTAGGGGTAGGGTTTGGGTTAAGTGATAGAAAGTTTAGGGGTAGGGTTTGGGTTAAGTGATAGAAAGTTTAGGGGTAGGGGTTTGGGTTAAGTGATAGAAAGTTTAGGGGTAGGGTTTGGGTTAAGTGATAGAAAGTTTAGGGGTAGGGGTTGGGTTAAGTGATAGAAAGTTTAGGGGTAGAGTTTGGGTTAAGTGATAGAAAGTTTAGGGGTAGGGGTTGGGTTAAGTGATAGAAAGTTTAGGGGTAGAGTTTGGGTTAAGTGATAGAAAGTTTAGGGGTAGGGTTTGATAGAAAGTTTAGGGATATGGGGTTTATAGGGTTAAGTGATAGAAAGTTTAGGGTAGGGGTTGGGTTAAGTGATAGAAAGTTTAGGGATATGGTTAGGGTTAAGTGATAGAAAGTTTAGGGGTTGGGGTTTGGGTTAAGTGATAGAAAGTTTAGGGGTAGGGTTTGGGTTAAGTGATAGAAAGTTTAGGGGTAGGGTTTGGGTTAAGTGATAGAAAGTTTAGGGGTAGGGTTTGGGTTAAGTGATAGAAAGTTTAGGGGTAGGGGTTGGGTTAAGTGATAGAAAGTTTAGGGGTAGAGTTTGGGTTAAGTGATAGAAAGTTTAGGGGTAGGGTTTGATAGAAAGTTTAGGGATATGGGGTTTATAGGGTTAAGTGATAGAAAGTTTAGGGTAGGGGTTGGGTTAAGTGATAGAAAGTTTAGGGGTAGGGTTTGATAGAAAGTTTAGGGATATGGGGTTTATAGGGTTAAGTGATAGAAAGTTTAGGGTAGGGGTTGGGTTAAGTGATAGAAAGTTTAGGGATATGGTTAGGGTTAAGTGATAGAAAGTTTAGGGGTAGGGGTTGGGTTAAGTGATAGAAAGTTTAGGGGTAGAGTTTGGGTTAAGTGATAGAAAGTTTAGGGGTAGAGTTTGGGTTAAGTGATAGAAGGTTTAGGGGTAGGGTTTGGGTTAAGTGATAGAAAGTTTAGGGGTAGGGGTTTGGGTTAAGTGATAGAAAGTTTAGGGGTAGGGTTTGGGTTAAGTGATAGAAAGTTTAGGGATATGGGGTTTATAGGGTTAAGTGATAGAAAGTTTAGGGTAGGGGTTGGGTTAAGTGATAGAAAGTTTAGGGATATGGTTAGGGTTAAGTGATAGAAAGTTTAGGGATATGGGGTTGGGTTAAGTGATAGAAGGTTTAGGGGTAGGGGTAGGGGTTGGGTTAAGTGATAGAAGGTTTAGGGGTAGGGTTTGGGTTAAGTGATAGAAACTCATTAACCTGATATAAAATCAATGGATGTCTATGCAATGTCCTCACTAAAATAGAGTAACAAACTTATGTGTGATTTGTAAATGTGTGTATAATGGTACACTGTCAGAAATAGGGGTACAGTAGGAGTCCATTTCTGTCCCCCAAGGTACAGGTACATGTACCTTTTTGAGGGACAAAAAGCATTAAAAGTTACATATATGTTCCGTTTCTTTTAAAGGTTAAGGTACAATATTGTACCCTTGAGGATACAGTTCCAGTGACAAGCCATTGTACCCTAAAGGTACAATTATGTACTTTATTTTCTGAGAGTGTAGGCTATAGCAAATTTCTGTTAAATGGATCAAATCTTCAGTCAGTTTAGATGTTGAAACACTCTGTAAAACCTGCGTGAATGAGCACATCTACATCATTTCTGATCATGAAGATGGCCAAGAACTAATAGGCTGAGCAAGAAAAGTGTTAAATATCAGGATGTGTTTATAATACACTACACAGGTTTATTTATCCAGAGTGTTTTCATAAAACCGTCTGTTGGTTGAACAAGACACCTTATAACACATTTATCCTTACAAATCTTCTTTTACTAGAGGCTCATCATGGAGCAGCCGCTATATCTGTGAGTTCTTGTGATTAACTCCACCCCTTCACCCTCGCCTCTTTTCATTTAATTCATCCGCAGTTAGTAAGTTAGTCACTGTTGACGCTGTTCGTACGCCTGTGTTTTTCTGGTTTTATGAGTCTAGAAAAAAAAAAGCAGCATTTTAATTTAGCAGCATCAATGCTTTTGTAATCACCAACCAACAGGCAATCGCGTTTCGGACGCGTTTCTTAATCTGTCGCGTCACTCCTTTGCCACTCATTTGTGAGTCTTTCTCAGGTGCGTGGCTGATGATGGATTTAAAGGATAAAGTTGCTGTTGTGACCGGAGCAGCTCAGGGTTTGGGCAGAAGCTTTGTCGAAATACTCCTGAAAAATGGGTCAAAGGTAAAATAAAATATTTTTTAAAATTTATCAAAAACGTTTTTTATTTATTATTTTTTTATTTGTATAAGTAAACAAATATTGTACAATACAATACTATACGAAAAATAAATAAATAAAAATCAAGCATCTTCTAAAACAATACAGTGCTGTAAAGACTCAAAGGCTGTCGAAGGGCTTCCTCGCGCCGCGTCACAGAATGACAAATATACGAGATTACCTGGTTGAAAATTCGGAAAGTAAAATATTTAAAAAAAGCACACTGGACCTAAGAAAAGCAAAAAGTTATATTTTAAAATAAATAGTAGGCCTAAGCTAAATCGCAAAAAAAAAAAAAAAAAAAGCCAACAGCAGCCTCATTCTTGATAGCAGGCTGTAGGAAAAGTTAAAGAAGCGCAGGTAATTAAAATAGGCTAAATGATTGAAAATAAATATTTAGAAATATTTCGATGTCCTTTCGTAACGTTTGACCTTTTACAAATTATCGTTGCTTTGTAATATAGCCTACAAATATACAAATATATATATACAAATATATATATATAGGACTTGACATTGAAAACACAGTCGTTGCACAAACATCTGGTAATAATTGGCTGCCATAATGAGGTCAAAGTCGGAATGTGCTGTGAAGTTTGACCCATACTGGGGCCACAATTTTAAGTCTTTTTAATAAAATATTCCATCCATTAAAATCTAAAAATATACATTTTAAGAATAAATGCAAAACATTAGTTTTTTTTTTTTTTTTTTTTCATTTTGAAAAAAAAAATCTAAATATGTTACATATATTAGTAGTAGGCTATATAATATGGCCAACAAGTCATCCTCATTGAGAAAAAAATATGAAATTAAAATGGATGAAGGATACAAAAGGCACCTACTTTACTTATATAAGCTACTATTATAGTTCAGTACTGTAGGCTACTATAGGCTAATAGCTTACACTGATTCATTTGATTACAGGTGGCTTTAATCGATGTGAATAAATCAGCGGGAAATGAATTGAAGACCACACTTGATGAGGAGTATGGACGTGACAGAGCTGAATTTTATGTTGCCGATGTCTCATCAGAGGAAGATTTTAAAGGTCAAGATGTTTTATAATCTGAAAATGATTACACGACCATGTGACTGAAGTGATTTACAACATCAGATGACAGTTACAGGACAAACAACTTCACAGCAGATAATAAGAACAATGAAAGCGATTGAGGATATCTCATGGATTTTTCACATTTTCCTTTACAGGAGTTTTGGAAAGAATTGTAGAAAAGTTTGGCCGCATAGACATCATGTGCAACAATGCAGGAATCATCAATGAAAAACAGTGGGAAAAGACTATAGCAATAAACCTGGTAGGAATCTATCTATCTATCAATCTGTTGTCTGTCTGTCCATCGGTCGGCCTTTGCTTCAGCTGAATGTTTTGTGGTTCATGTTGTCATTTCAGGGTGGAGTGGTCAGGGGCACATATCTGGCTCTAGAACATATGAAGAAGGAAAACGGTGGTAATGGAGGAGTCATTATCAACATTGCATCTATGGCAGGTTTGATACAGTCCATAAATAAACAGACAGAATGAAGTTCCAAACGTAGGTTCGGGAGGAGCCTAATCATTCATTCAATTATGTCAGTCATCGTTACGAGCATATAAAAGCAGCAGTCATTGCTTCCGGCAACAATTCTTCCGGCATTCGGTGAACCATACATCCTCTTTTTACATCCTTAAAACTATACATCCTCTTTTTACATCCTTAAAACTATACATCCTCTTTTTACATCCTTAAAACTATACCTAATCTTTTTACATCCTTAAAACTATACATCCACTTTTTACATCCTTAAAACGATATATCCAGTTTTAACATCCTCAAACCTAGACCTATATCTTCAAACCTATACATCCTCTTTTTCTTTTTTTGCAGGAGCAGTTATTTCTCCCACGATTAAAATTGAATACATATCAATTGTAGCTATATATTGCATTGCATATTTCCTCAAGGCCGCAACAGTATTCTGCACGGGATGAGGGATTAAATCTGTTAAAGTCTTCTCTCCTTATATCACCAAACTACTCACAGTTGATTACAGTTTGCTGTCTGTGGTAAACACTTTGGGGGGTTTGATTGAACTCGGAGCTCGAGCCAAGCGTCCATTAAGGACAGCAAGCCATGTTTGTTTAACATTAATTATTAAAGGAGCCGTATGTAAGATTGTGGCCAAAACTGGTACTGCAATCACTTTCAAATTACTGTATCCCCTCCCCCTCCCCCCTGACTCGAGGTTGCCAGATATGTTGCAGGATCCAGCAGGAACGTAGGCTGCTACAAGGAGCTGCAGCTGTGGTAACTAGAGCAGAGCTGGCAACCCGGTTGCTGAAACACAACTAACTTCGTGATTGGTAGATAGGTGGAGGGTGGGGCATCAGGCCAAAACACAAGATGACAACATCAACATCAGTTGAGGGCTGCAACTTCACTTTTTAAATGACAATATCCTGGCCGTACTACTGTTGTCAGTGATATAAGTATTTGAAATGAACATGATTTCTTAATGTCTAGTGACATATCAGGGCCATTTTATGATTAATTGAAATCAATTTCTTACATACAGCTCCTTTAAGACTGGATGGGCAGGTGAACTCATGTAATAAAAATGAAAAGACAGGTTAAAAATATATCTGTGAAATTAAATGGCTAGTTCATCTAAAAATTAAAATTCTGTAATTTACTCATTTGAACAAGCGACACCTTGATGTTCATTCACAATGACGTTTTAAGTCGCTTTCCAAAACCTTCACACTCTCTGTTCCTCTTTGGTGGAATGAGCTGCCAACCTCCAAGAAGGATCAAGACAAAGATAAAGACACACCATTGTCATCAATAAGACGTTGTCATCATTTACTCACCCTCAAGTTGTTCCAAACCTGAATGAGTTTCTTTCTTCTGCTGAACACAAAGATGATATTTTGAAGAATGTTGGTAACCAGAGAGCTGATGGACCCCATTGACTTCCAGAGTATGGAAGTCAATGGGGTCCATCAACTGTCTGGTTGCCAACATTCTTCAAAATATCTTTTAGGTGTATTGTATATTACAAATATTGTTGGCTCTTTGACGAATTGCTTTAGTTCCTCTTTTGAGTGTCGCTTTGGATAAAAGCATCTGCTATATGCTTAAATGTAAACTGACATCATGTTATTTCAACCCGTATGACTTTCCTTTTTCTGTGGAACACACATTAAGATTGACCATACAATGAAAGTCAGTGGGGTCCAAAATGTTGTTTAGACCCCATTGGACATTTCCCACTTGGAGACATTTTTCAAAAATATCTTCTTTTCTGTTCGGCTGAAGAAAAAAATTCATACAAGTTTGGAATGACATGAGACAAATGAGTAAATGACAGAATTAAAATTTTAGGTTGAATTATTGCTGTAAGCACATGCCTTGACTGAATCTTTGCATATCGGCTGCAGGTCTAGGGCCTTTGCCAATGACGCCCATCTACACAGCAACTAAACACGGCGTGGTGGGATTTAGCCGTGCCATGGCGGTATGTGTTTTGTCTTCAGTCTGGGTGGTGAAAAATAATGCGTAAAGCATTTGTGAAAAAGATTCTTTTCTTTAATTGCATCTGTCAAATAGGCCGTTTCCAAGATGGTTGACTATGGGGTGAGAATCAACATCCTCTGTCCGTGGTTTGTGCAGACCAATCTTCTGTCCTTCATGAAATCAGAAGAGCACACCGGAAGTTTCTTTCCATTGAAAGGCTTTACCGAGATGATGATGGAGAACCACGGCTGTCTGGAGTGAGTTAACACGTTTATCCTTCCTCCCATACCAGACAAAGCAAGACTATGAATTTAACACCAAAATTTAGAAAGATTTGTATAGATGATGGGTACAGTCGATGTAATTGTTGTAATTTTGTTACAGGGTTGATGCTGTTGCCAAGGCCTTCCTTGTTCTTGTGAAAGATGAGAGCAAGAATGGAGAAGTTCTGATGATTGAGCCTGAGGGTGCAGCTTTTGTTTCCCTTCCTCAACGGGCCAAAGACATTCCATCGACTCCAGTCAGTCTAGAGTAGCCAATCAGCTTGGCGTACCCGTTTGAGCCCCTGCGTGAATTGATGGATTTTAATTCGGGATTAAAACTTTTGCCTGAGCTCGTATACGTTTATGTGGCTTGCCAGGCAAGGTATTTAAAGAAAACCCATCCTTAATTATATTTTTTGGTGGTGCTTTTTGATTGTTATAACCATGAATTTCAGCATGGTATACAGTACATTTGCTTCTATGGCAGAATACACTTAAAATGGCATGAACTGATCTGTCTCTCTCTCTCTCTCTCTCTCTCTCTCTCATGCACACACACATATTTAATCACAAAATAATCTGCATATGTAGTTCTCATTTAAAGTGTAAATATTTTCAATAAATAAGCTACTTCATTTAATATCATGGTTGTGTTGAAAGTTCATTGGACTTTCACCAAAGAAAAAAACCAAAATCAAAATAAAACAAAATATTCATTTCATCCTGAATTTGGACGAATTGGATTTTTAGTTTAATAATTAAATTGCCAGTTTAGAAAACCATAAGCTGTAGTAGATAGAAAAAAATACTAAATTCGATAGTAAACTTGTCTTTTGTTACATTCTTTGGCCAATAAATGTTTTTGTGTTGATTAAGAAGCCGTAACTCAAACAAGAACGTGACAGCACTGCATGTATTTTGAAATTGAGGCTAAAAAAAAAAAACTATTATACAAATATAAATGTGAAACAGATTCAGATGTTAATCTGAAAATATACATTAATTAGACAACACAAAACTGCAAATGTGATTGCAATAAATTATATTCAGTCGCTTCCACTGTCATCCTCATCATCCTCCTCCTCTTCTTCTTTACCGTTTTCCTCAGTTGTGTCTAAAAGGCCTGCGAAGAAATTCTGTCCCGTATCAAAAGCTTTATTACTCAGAGCTTTGAGGCGTCTGTCTTTTTTCTTTCTGCGACGATAATCGGTTACTTTCATCTCGGGTATGCTGGAGATGTCCCAGAATTTGATCAGCTCATCATGAGCGCAGCTGGCCAGGAATCGCGAGTCTCTAGATCGTGCGATCTCCTCTATGGCTTCGCCGACGTGCTGTCCGATACTGCCCACCACACGGTTGGGCAAGATACTGATGGCCCTGCAAAATTAAGGATTTTATCATTAGTTTTACTCATTTCATTGGATGTTCACCCTGTCAATATCAGCGTCTGACAGCTACTTAGGCCCTATTCGGACGGGATGGTCGTCTGTAATATTAAAGGGTTACTTCAGGATTTAGCATTAAGCTTTGTATTAGTAGAAAACCTGTAGTATTTTCGAATTACCATGCTTTCCACCCTCATATCCCCCTGAGACAAGAGATTTATGTATTTTTTGTCTGGAAAAAATCCTCCGATGACGCAAAAATCGTCATTTTGCGTCATCGGAGGATTTTCTGGACAGAGGCTAAAGACTACAGCCAGTAGATGGCGTTGTTCCGCATGTTTTCAGCCCGCCCATAGAGGGTGGGATCTCACTCACAGAATGTACACAGTGTCACTGTCAGCCTCTTTCTTTGGAAGCTAAGCTAGCAGGCTCTTGTTCTGTGGAGAAAGCTGAATAGTAGGAGAAAGCTGAGTAAGTAACCATCCTCCTTTTCCCGGACTTGTCCGGCGGGCGAGATCGTTCAAAATGTCCGGGATTCAGCTTTTGCTTTCTGCGGTCGCCATTCATTGTTTACATGCACACCTTTCAATCTAACTGAATTCATTCCGATTGGTGAATGTGAATGTAGTGTTTACATGAACGCTAAACAAGTGATGGGTTGATGTGCGTTTTACCATTGCTAAGAAAAATTCCCGCTCCTCCGTGAGAGATGCGAGACCCGGCGCGTCTCAGTAATGACGCCACCGCCCTCGCGCTGTTCTCCCGCGGCCGTCAGCCTCGTCCTGCTCGCCACAGTAAGCATGATGAATGGCCACTGTAGAACGCAAAAGCCGAATCCCGGACATTTTGTACGATCTCTAAATCCCTCGCAAACTCATCACGTAGGCTAGCTTTGTTGTTTACAACTGCGCACTCTTACCGGTAGGCGTGGCCTCCTAGGGCAGCGAAGCAAGTGCATTCTGGGAGTTGTTGTCTTTCATCCACATAAGCCAAAAATACATTTTCTGGCTTTTCTCAGTCTAGAAAGCTCCAAATTCAAAAATTTCTTCACATTTCTTCTACTTAAATGACCTATTTTAAATACACATTCATCTTCCCAGAGGTGAAGTATCCCTTTAATGGCCTGTTCGCACAGGATAAGATATCTCAGTAAAACTAGCAGAAGTGGGAGAGTGACTCGATTTGCGCATCGCCGTCCCCCTCCTGTCGTCATGTGTGTATTACGTTGCTTCCTGATATCACGTGCACAAACACATATAACCTATATTTATAAAACAGTTATGTCCGGTCTAACAATGTATTTATTAACTTCAGATTGGATTGTGTTGGTAAAAGGCACTTAGCTAACGCTAAAAGATGTTTCGTGCCTCTAACAAGTGCTTTCGATCTTCTTTCTGGTCTGAATGGTATGTGGAAAACACTTGAGTTTTGCCACAGACTCGTTCCAGCGTCTAGAATGCAACTGAATGCTTTTTCAAGCGTCTCCATACTTGAAAAACAGCGGAAAACTACTTTTAAACAGGAGATGACGAAATATTTACGTACATATTTACAGCGGGTCTATTCGCACGGGATTAGTATTACCTGAGGTCATTTTTCCGGACCTTTTTACTGAAGGTAAAAGTCGCCATAATCTTTACTGACATTGTCCGTAATGATTACTGAGATGGCACATTCAGACAGGACTAAAATCACTGAGAAGCTCTGGTAATTATTACTTTACGTCCGAATCGGGCTTTACCCTCTTAATTCCTATGGAAGCAGTAATGGTGTACTTAGTTTGTCATGCGTGGCTTCTCCTTTTTGGCCTAGTTTTTGTTAAATAAACAATGACACTGTAATGTCATGTGGTGTTGTTCATCTTAGGTTGTATTTACCTCATTTTAAGAACTGCTAAAGACCAGATGATTTTTTTATTATGTCCTCCTGATACATAAAACCATAGAATTCAAAAGGGTGTACTTTCTTTTTCACATGACTATTTAAATGGTCCTTAATGCTGATTGGGCAATAGACAATTTTATTTACAATAAAGCATGACTATAACCACTGCGCAACCCCCTTAGCAACCTTTATTAATACGTCTATTTTCGGTGTGGAAACAGTTTTATAAAAGCAATAAGGTACTCGAGGCATGCTGTATTGTGACGCTTCACGTCATGCCTAACAACATCCTTATTTACAATACAGCTTTTTGCTAACATATACACACACAAAGTGAGATAAGACCATGAACAAAGAAAGTAACAAAACATCTGTTCCAAACGTGGCTCACCTGATCACTCCATCAGTAGAGGCAGCACACAGTATGTTGTCTGTAATGGGGACGATACAGTCCAAAGACTCAGCCTGAACTGCGAAACGGTCACTGGTGGCACCAAAACCGTTCCAGTTGAAAATGTATACGGTGCCCTCACTGGATCCACAAACAACTTTACGGCCTCTCTGTGGCAAAAAAAAAGAGGATTTTCATGATTAAAACTATACTACCCACCTTATTTTTTATGAAACCATGGTCACATTATTTTTTTACCATGAATGTGCAAGGCTTTTGCAGTTATGCAAACTAGTATAGTGGTATTTGTTATATTATTTTAATCATAATAATAAAAACTAGGGCTGTCAAACGATTAATCGCATCCAAAATAAAAGTTTGTGTTTACATAATATATGTGTGTGTATGGAGTATAATTATTTTCTATATATAAATACACACATGCATATATATTTAAGAAATATGTTATTTATATATAAAATATTTATATATAATATAAATATATATACACAGTATATACATGCAAATATTTCTTAAATATATACATGCATGTGTGTATTTACATATAGAAAATAATTATACACCGTACACACACATATATTATGTAAACACAAACTTTTATTTTGGATGCGATTAATCGCGATTAATCGTTTGACAGCCCTAATAAAAACTGGTTTGTAGTGCAAATAGCTTTAATGTTCACTGCACTTCCTTATTCTTTTAGTTATTTATTAATAACAGCTAATGATTCGAACGCCTCATACATTCAGGGGAAACGGTTTAGTTCGATGAAAATTAAGGTGGATACAATAGTTACGGTCAATTCATTCGATTAGACAAACAGCACGCTAAAAGTGCTGATATTTTGTGTAGTAGGTTTTATGACTGCATTTGTTCAACTCTGTAGTAGTCTGTGCCAAAATAAAGCCGAACATACAGTGTCTAAAATGTTAATTAATTAGCAATACTGACATTTAGACTTACTTTCATAATAGAAACAGAGGTAAGATCTCCATTTTGGAATTCAGAAAGCAGTTCAAATCTTCGTCTTTTTATATTGAATACACCCATAGTGCCATCGCCACTGAAAACAAAAAAAATACATATACAGCCATGAAAAAACATCAGATTTCATCAAATTTAAACATAAGGTGATTATATATTTGCACACCTAATTTAGAAAGAACATTACATAAAATATTGCGCCATGTGCCCTTTTGTTTAATGAAAGAGCATAAACACATTTTACGGAGCACCTCTGACAAATATCGTATCAAATCAGTACCACCGAGTGTATGCGTGATCGCAAACTGGCAAGTTAAAGTAAAACGCGAGCGGGCATTAAAAAAATATTTCAATTCCACGCATGGTAGCGGCTCCCTGATGCCCGAAAATTATATACAATATAAAAATGCACTTAACAGGAACGCGTGAGTACGAGTTTTAAGGGCTACTTAAGAGTCACTGTCCATTCATGAAGTGTTGAAATGTCAATCAATCTGCCTATAGCTTTTTTTGTGTAACAGTATAAATACTTGTAATTTACTTGATGGGAATGGTTTGGTTATTTTTCTTAAAAAAAAAAAAAATGTATATCTATTAAGTCAGCCTATTTTTATAAATTAATACATTTTTATTATTTTGTGCAGAACTATTTATATACATTTACTTTGCTTTGTGGATGGAGGCATGAGCTTCCAGGATCACTGAAGACTGCTGACCTCTGCTGTTTGGTTTTGGGAATGCAGTGTTTGGTACCTTTGCCCACGAACGAACTCAATTGGCAGTCCATTGGACACACTGTTATACAGTTGGACGGTTATAATTTGATAGACTGGGGTGAAAGTACAAACTAATGTGCTTGTGTCCAAAAACAAAATCTATTTAGTCACTGTGTGAAATCACCAGTTGGTAAGTACATACCTTTATAATTACATGCAATATAATTTTTTTTGTTCAAGTTTCCTTGATCGGTATAGCAGTATTTTCATTTGAAAGTGCCAATGAGGTTCATTCTCGTGTTACGCAGCACGTTTGAGCTTCAGCAAGAGCCAATGAGGTTCATTCTCGTGTTACGCAGCACGTTTGAGCTTCAACAAGAACCAATGAGGTTCATTCTCATGATACGCAGCACGTTTAAACTTCAACAAGAGCCAATGAGGTTCATTCTCATGATACGCAGCACGTTTGAACTTCAACAAGAACCAATGAGGTTCATTCTCGTGTTACGCAGCACGTTTGAGCTTCAGCAAGAACCAATGAGGTTCATTCTCGTGTTACGCAGCACGTTTGAGCTTCAGCAAGAACCAATGAGGTTCATTCTCGTGTTACGCAGCACGTTTGAGCTTCAGCAAGAACCAATGAGGTTCATTCTCATGATACGCAGCACGTTTGAGCTTCAGCAAGAACCAATGAGGTTCATTCTCGTGTTACGCAGCACGTTTGAGCTTCAGCAAGAACCAATGAGGTTCATTCTCATGATACGCAGCACGTTTGAACTTCAACAAGAACCAATGAGGTTCATTCTCGTGTTACGCAGCACGTTTGAACTTCAGCAAGAACCAATGAGGTTCATTCTCGTGTTACGCAGCACGTTTGAACTTCAGCAAGAGCCAATGAGGTTCATTCTCATGATACGCAGCACGTTTGAGCTTCAACAAGAACCAATGAGGTTCATTCTCATGATACGCAGCACGTTTGAACTTCAACAAGAACCAATGAGGTTCATTCTCGTGTTACGCAGCACGTTTGAACTTCAGCAAGAACCAATGAGGTTCATTCTCGTGTTACGCAGCACGTTTGAACTTCAGCAAGAGCCAATGAGGTTCATTCTCATGATACGCAGCACGTTTGAGCTTCAGCAAGAGCCAATGAGGTTCATTCTCGTGTTACGCAGCACGTTTGAGCTTCAACAAGAACCAATGAGGTTCATTCTCGTGTTACGCAGCACATTTGAGCTTCAGCAAGAACCAATGAGGTTCATTCTCGTGTTACGCAGCACGTTTGAACTTCAGCAAGAACCAATGAGGTTCATTCTCGTGTTACGCAGCACGTTTGAGCTTCTGCAAGAACCAATGAGGTTCATTCTCGTGTTACGCAGCACGTTTGAACTTCTGCAAGAACCAATGAGGTTCATTCCCGTGTTACGCAGCACGTTTGAGCTTCAGCAAGAACCAATGAGGTTCATTCTCGTGTTACGCAGCACGTTTGAACTTCAGCAAGAACCAATGAGGTTCATTCTCGTGTTACGCAGCACGTTTGAGCTTCTGCAAGAACCAATGAGGTTCATTCTCGTGTTACGCAGCACGTTTGAACTTCTGCAAGAACCAATGAGGTTCATTCCCGTGTTACGCAGCACGTTTGAGCTTCAGCAAGAACCAATGAGGTTCATTCTCGTGTTACGCAGCACGTTTGAACTTCTGCAAGAGCCAACGAGGTTCATTCTCATGATACGCAGCACGTTTGAGCTTCTGCAAGAACCAATGAGGTTCATTCTCGTGTTACGCAGCACGTTTGAACTTCAGCAAGAACCAATGAGGTTCATTCTCGTGTTACGCAGCACATTTGAGCTTCAGCAAGAACCAATGAGGTTCATTCTCGTGTTACGCAGCACGTTTGAACTTCAGCAAGAGCCAACGAGGTTCATTCTCGTGTTACGCAGCACATTTGAGCTTCAGCAAGAACCAATGAGGTTCATTCTCGTGTTACGCAGCACGTTTGAGCTTCTGCAAGAACCAATGAGGTTCATTCTCGTGTTACGCAGCACGTTTGAGCTTCTGCAAGAACCAATGAGGTTCATTCTCGTGTTACGCAGCACGTTTGAACTTCTGCAAGAACCAATGAGGTTCATTCTCGTGTTACGCAGCACGTTTGAACTTCTGCAAGAACCAATGAGGTTCATTCTCGTGTTACGCAGCACGTTTGAACTTCAGCAAGAACCAATGAGGTTCATTCTCGTGTTACGCAGCACGTTTGAGCTTCTGCAAGAACCAATGAGGTTCATTCCCGTGTTACGCAGCACGTTTGAGCTTCAGCAAGAACCAATGAGGTTCATTCTCGTGTTACGCAGCACGTTTGAGCTTCTGCAAGAACCAATGAGGTTCATTCTCGTGTTACGCAGCACGTTTGAGCTTCAGCAAGAACCAATGAGGTTCATTCTCGTGTTACGCAGCACGTTTGAACTTCTGCAAGAACCAATGAGGTTCATTCTCGTGTTACGCAGCACGTTTGAACTTCTGCAAGAACCAATGAGGTTCATTCTCGTGTTACGCAGCACGTTTGAGCTTCTGCAAGAACCAATGAGGTTCATTCTCGTGTTACGCAGCACGTTTGAGCTTCAGCAAGAACCAATGAGGTTCATTCTCGTGTTACGCAGCACGTTTGAGCTTCTGCAAGAACCAATGAGGTTCATTCTCGTGTTACGCAGCACGTTTGAACTTCTGCAAGAACCAATGAGGTTCATTCTCGTGTTACGCAGCACGTTTGAACTTCTGCAAGAGCCAACGAGGTTCATTCTCATGATACGCAGCACGTTTGAGCTTCTGCAAGAACCAATGAGGTTCATTCTCGTGTTACGCAGCACGTTTGAGCTTCTGCAAGAACCAATGAGGTTCATTCTCGTGTTACGCAGCACGTTTGAACTTCTGCAAGAACCAATGAGGTTCATTCCCGTGTTACGCAGCACGTTTGAGCTTCAGCAAGAACCAATGAGGTTCATTCTCGTGTTACGCAGCACGTTTGAGCTTCTGCAAGAACCAATGAGGTTCATTCTCGTGTTACGCAGCACGTTTGAACTTCTGCAAGAACCAATGAGGTTCATTCCCGTGTTACGCAGCACGTTTGAGCTTCAGCAAGAACCAATGAGGTTCATTCTCATGATACGCAGCACGTTTGAGCTTCTGCAAGAACCAATGAGGTTCATTCTCGTGTTACGCAGCACGTTTGAACTTCTGCAAGAACCAATGAGGTTCATTCTCGTGTTACGCAGCACGTTTGAGCTTCTGCAAGAACCAATGAGGTTCATTCCCGTGTTACGCAGCACGTTTGAGCTTCAGCAAGAACCAATGAGGTTCATTCCCGTGTTACGCAGCACGTTTGAGCTTCAGCAAGAACCAATGAGGTTCATTCTCGTGTTACGCAGCACGTTTGAGCTTCAGCAAGAACCAATGAGGTTCATTCTCGTGTTACGCAGCACGTTTGAGCTTCTGCAAGAACCAATGAGGTTCATTCCCGTGTTATGCAGCACGTTTGAGCTTCAGCAAGAACCAATGAGGTTCATTCTCGTGTTACGCAGCACGTTTGAGCTTCAGCAAGAACCAATGAGGTTCATTCCCGTGTTACGCAGCACGTTTGAGCTTCAGCAAGAACCAATGAGGTTCATTCTCGTGTTACGCAGCACGTTTGAGCTTCTGCAAGAACCAATGAGGTTCATTCTCGTGTTACGCAGCACGTTTGAGCTTCTGCAAGAACCAATGAGGTTCATTCCCGTGTTATGCAGCACGTTTGAGCTTCAGCAAGAACCAATGAGGTTCATTCTCGTGTTACGCAGCACGTTTGAGCTTCTGCAAGAACCAATGAGGTTCATTCCCGTGTTATGCAGCACGTTTGAGCTTCAGCAAGAACCAATGAGGTTCATTCCCGTGTTACGCAGCACGTTTGAGCTTCAGCAAGAACCAATGAGGTTCATTCTCGTGTTACGCAGCACGTTTGAGCTTCTGCAAAAAAAAAAAGATGTTTGTTCTTGTGCGTCAAGCAGGTTCGGTTGAGCTGTTTATTTTCGCTGATCAATGTTTAAATGTGAATAAAAGCCTAAATTAAATCTGTCATCATATAAAGTGATCGAGTCGCTTTAGAAAATTTGGACTAAACCGCTCAATTCATATGGATTCGTTTTTCAATCTCTTTATAAACTCTTTGAAGCGTCAAAGTGGTAGTTGTGTAGCTCTAAGCTTTCATAAAACAAATCGGTGTTAACCCTTTAAGTTACTAAGTTTTTTCGACACGGCCTGTAACTCGTAAGATGATTCGTACAACGGTTTCTACGATCTACTTAGGCCTACAATGTTTTTGGGAAACGCAGCCCTGAGTGTTACTGACAGACTGGGAAAGAGAGGTGCCGCAGTGTTGTTAAATAAATGTAAAATGTGTATTTTGAAAAATCAAGAATAAGAGGGCATAATAGGTCCCCTTTAACATTACCTGGAAGTAAGTAGTGTCCTTTTAGCCTGGTCAATGGCGATATCACTAATATAATCCTCATGGTGCTTCAGATCCATAAATGATGTTCCTTTCCTCAGGTCCCAAACCTTCAGCGTTCCCTCATCATCTCCTGTCGCAAATATATTCTCATCAACCAGCAGCAGGGCATTGACTGGGACCCTTAAAAAAAAAAACGATCAAAAACATTAATTACTTTGCTGTTCAAAGAGCTCTGTGCTAACATTTCAACAGCTTTACTAATACAACCAGAATAAAACATTTTTTTTTAAGAATGTCTTTATAAAAATAGATAGGAATATCAAGTACGTGTGAGCTTTCGGGATGCGTGTCACTAGTTTTCCAGCCTCCACGTCCATGATGTGAACAGCCTTGTCTTTAGACACGCTGAACAATTCTGAAGAACAGAGAGGAGAAATCACTGGTAATTGCTTTAAAGAGCAATGACATTTTTGTAAGCCTTTTAGCACTTCCGGTTCCATCGTCTCAAAGTCAAAGGGTTTTTTGAATGTGTTTTTAGTTAAACGGCTGAAATAAGGTCTGTGGTGAACACAAACTCACCCCATGTGATTTTTTTAAAGCTTTCACGCGACATGAGAAAGGTGGTTTCTAACAAGTGGCTAAATGGGACTACAGAGGTTGTGTGGGACATTAAACATCATCAGCCAAACAGATAAAATCATCTACTCACTAGTCAGCTTTCACAGCCTCTTAGGCCTGGTTTCACAGACAGGGCTTAAATTAAGCCAGGATTAGGCCTGAGTTAAATTAGGACATTTAAGAGGCTTTTTTAAACGTGCCTTAGGAAAAAAAAAACATTACTGGAGTGCATCTTATGACAAAACAGAGTCTGACATATTTTAAAAGATATCAGTGCAAGTTGTTTTCAGTTAAAGCAGCTCAAACATGCATTTTAGACTGGGACTAGCTTAAGCCTTGTCTGTGAAACCAGCCATTAGTGTTTATAATCACGCTCTTGCAAACTATTTTAACTCAAACTTTCAGGATTTTTTGTTTTAAAGAATCAAGAGTTGTTGGAATCTTAATTGTGGCGAGTTTGAAGTAGTGTTGTGTAGCCTACATTTAGCTTTTTACATCAGCCAATTGAATTTAGGCTTCAAACTTTATAAAAGTTGTTCATTTGTGAAGATTATCGCAAAAAGTGTAAGAATAATAAACTTTTGTTGGTCACGGAGCATATTTAATGCAACAATCTAAAAGCAAATGGAAGAATCCTATTGGTTTTTGTTGAGGGATCAGGGTGATGCTGACTTCCAGGTTGGCCTATAAAACAAAGAAACCATCATCCCTGCAGAACTTTTAGTCAGTGTTAGGGAAAACACTAATGAATGCTTACTCTGTCCATCACTGGAGAAGAGCACTTTCCTGCAGGACTTGAGATGATGTCCTGATGACCACAGCTCTTTGTTTGCTCCTTCAGTGCAGGAGTATGAATATCTGCAAACCAAAGAGAGATGAATTTATACCGAACTGCACTAGTACACTCCTGTCAACTACCAATAAATAAAGAGATACAGCACTGAAATACTTTTTGTCATTTATTATGGTAACAGGTGGTATGCAACATGCAATTCTTACATAGTTAACATGTTTTACGTCATGGTTTGCAGTTTCATAACAACGCTGGGGCACATATTAGTCAAGGCACAGCATACAGACACAATCTTGTCAAGGAATGTCACGTCCTCGCCTTGACATGGGCGCACCATGCTCGCTGGTACATTTCCGTTTAGTATGATGTACTTTGTGCGTACGCATCCACTAAGCTTCTCCACGTGGACTCTGAGATGAGCTATCTGGCGTGTCTCCTCCACATCTTTTGCATTCAGCCTGCTTTGTCCACTTGCTCTCACTTCTGCACACATTAGTCCACCGACACTGTCCTCCCTGATGTCAAATCCATGATCTGCCAACACCAAGTCCCCAGGCAACAGTTTGTTCAGAAGGCTGCTATTCTCAGTCACATGCTCGTCACTGACAGGACCTCCCCAGCCTTGGGAAACGAAAGAGATGGCTCCCCGTGGTGTAATGCCAATAAGGTACTTTAGGGTGTGCTTGTTTGTGTTGTGGGAAAATGTCTGCGCTCTAGCTTTGAGATTTGATGCTCTTCCAATGATCACTTCAAAGCAGTCCACAATAACTGCTACACGATTGCCAAAAGCCTCTACGAACTGACGTGGCATGGTGGCTTGCAAGCACTGTCTCTCTGGCCAGTGCACCAAGGGTTTGAGATGTGTAAAGAGCGTACCTATGGTATCTCTGAATGTGGAGGACACAGTCTTTTGATCTACGGAGAAGAGGTACGCAATGTGCTGGACTGGTAGGTTCAGCCTCAGGCGCATCAGAGTTAAGAGGAGCATCTGAAACGGTGAAAGCTTTCGTCTGGTCTGTGGCAGCCAGGGAAGAAGTTGTGTCAGCACACCCATCAGAACAGCAAAACATGAAAGTCCAGTGTAGTACGTGACCTTCACGTCGTCGTCTTTCAAAAAATCCTCCTCCATCTTCTTTTGAGAGAGCTCTTCCTTCAGTTTCCTGTTCTCCTCCAACAAGCGGTTAATTTCGGCACGCCTGCAGCTACAAAAACTACATTCCTGCTGTTCTACAGTGTTGTCTTTTGGGCCAGCTTCATCCATCTGTGAATCGTCATCTGGTGGTTCAGCCTTAATCTCTGATCTCTGGTCAGCTAGATCAAGTGTTGCAGGTTCAGCATTGTTCACTTTTAGAGCTTGATGTCTCTTTGACCTCCGGTTAAACCGCACAGAGTCCGTTGGTTTCACTTCTGTGTGCCCGAGATGTAATGATGGCACCCAGTCGGGATCACACTCTAGCATTTCATAGGCTGGTTTGCCTAAAAAAAAAAAACAAGGATTTATTTAATTAGTTATGTAGCTATGCGGCCAGCTACTGGTGCAAAGTTAGCTGTTTAGCAACAACTCAACCACAGCTGCATCCCAATTCAAAGGCTTTTTTAAATGTGGCCTCGAAATGAGTTCTTCGTTTCCCATGCAATGAAGGATACAACAGATGGGCTGCGTCCAAAAGTTTAGGCAGCTGATTAGATCATAACACAAGCGTTACAAGCGTTAATGTCGAGCCCTGGATTCATTAAATTGATCAAAAAGTGCCAGTAAAGACTTTTACATTGTTACAAACGATTCAATTACAAATAAATCGTGCAAGACTTAAAACCACCACTTACTACACGAAAACAATGATGAAAAGTTGATTAAAAGAACGAAATGTACTATACAGAGACAAACTTCTACCTGACGCAAGAAAACGGTACATGAAAAAGATGTCATTGATCGGAAATATGGATCCGTATGAGGTGCCTGCAAGAGAATATACTCGAGACCCCTATGATTTACAAGGGCTGGACCCGAATATTCGTTCGGTGGGTTGGTATTCGATTTGAACATTCAAATATTCGTTTTTGTTTTTTTGCACACCTGGCATCCCCTGCGAAACGGTTCACATTTGCGCTTGAATGTTTAACACTATAAAATCTGACGAAATACAATACTCTTTTTTACAATTATCTTATATAACCTAGCCATTTTTAATAGGATGGACAGTTGAAGGAACCCAACCTCGTTATGCTTAATAAATATATTTGCTGCTTCTTGGCCTACTAAAGTGTTCCTGCAACGGGAGTGTTCTCTGGCTAGAGCGCAGAACAGCGGAGTTTGTATGGACCGAAGTGCATGCCTGAGCTTGTGTTTTGGGTTAAGCTGCGTTGCTTTGACATTGTGGAAAATAGAATAATAGAAACAAAATGTATTAAGCTTTTTACCCGTTATTATCAATCTAAATGAATAATTTAACTAAATTAGTTTTTTCTTTATTTAAATTTCTTTTTTTCATTATTAAATTTCGTTTTTCTTTATTTAAATCTACCCTTTACTGTGTCAGTAATTTGTTAGTCAGAAAAATATTAGACTACCTTACTAAAAGTATTGCTTAAGTTAACAGACTTGTGTGTGTGTGTGTGTGTGTGTGTGTGTGTGTGTGTGTGTGTGTGTGTGTGTGTGTGTGTGTGTGTGTGTGTGTGTGTGTGTGTGTGTGTGTGTGTTACGTGCGAGTGTGTTTACTTTGTGTTGTTCATGGGAAGATGTGTTTAATATCACTAGTGCAGTGTCCGTTCTCGGAGCATATAAGCCCTGCCCGTGTGAGGTGCGCCGCTTCCCGCTCGCGTTGTTCTGTAGTTTATTAAAAGTTTATTAATTCTGAACGTGTCGCGTCTCGCGTGTCTATCTATATTGCACCAAATGCGACACTGCACTCCCTTGTGAAGTCTATTGGATGAACGGTTCTCGAAATAATCTAGTATTCGGACCAGCCCTACGATTTACATCCTCTTGACATTTCCAGATATGTTTGTTTATTTAGTCTGTGGTATGAGTGTTTAATTCTGAGGCTCAGTTTCGTAATTATAAATCTATGGAATCCACGTTCAGTTCACAAATGGCTACAAACCACCGAGTTGTGAAAACACTGTTGTTCGTACAAAGGTGCGCATCATCTTACTTACCTAGCTGTGATTAGTAAAACTCCTGACTACCTGCTATAGTGTTTTGTCCTCTGTAGAGTACATTATGTTCTAGTGATTTCTCTGAGACATTACATGTCCTGTACAGAGCACATTCAGGGCTTTTCAGAGATACCAAATGATTGGATGTTTCACCATGACCACTCCCTCTCCTTGGTCTTTAAAAATGTCTGACATTATTTAGTGATCAAGTTTAACACCCTAATATGATGATTTGATGCTCAAGAAACATTTATGATTATTATCAGTGTTGAAAACAGTTATTTACATTTTTATTTATTTCATGATGCTATGATGAATAGAAAGTTCAAAAGAACAGCATTTATCTGAAATCTAAATCTTTTGTAACATTAAACACTACCGTTCAAAAGTTTGGGGTTAGTAAGAATTTTATTTTTGGGGTAAAGAAATAAAATAAATCAATACCGTACTTTTATTCATCAAGGATGAGTTAAACTGATCAAAAGTTACAGTAAAGACATTTATAATGTTAGAAAATATTCTATTTTAAATAAATGCTGTTCTTTTGAACTTTCTATTCATCAAAGACTTTTGAAAATAATTTGTACACAACTGTTTTCAACATTGATAATAATAACTGTTTCTTGAGCATCAAATAAGCATATTAGAATGATTTCTGAAGGATCATGTGACACTGAAGACTGGAGTTATGATGCTGAAAATTCAGCTTCGATCACAGGAATAAATTAGGCTACAGTTTAAAATATATTAAAATAGAAAACAGTTCTTTTTAAATTGTCATAATATTTCACAATATTACAGTTTTTTTTTATATTGTTTTTTATCAAATAAATGCAGCCTTGGTGAGCAGAAGATACTTCTTTTAAAAACAAACCAAAAAAAATCTTACTGACCCCAAACTTTTGAACGGTAGTGTGTAAATATGTGTGAATGTATGTGTTAGGCCTATTGTATAGTATTCCCTAGTGTTATAGTATATATGTGTGTGTGTATATATATATATATATATATATATATATATATATATATATATATATATATATGCGCATGCACGTGTGTATATATTACACACACACATATACATACATACCGGTATACACACACGTGTGCATGTGCATATATATATATACACACACACACACACACACATATATAACACTAGGGAATACTATACAATAGGCCTAACACATACATTCACACACATATTTACACACTACCGTTCAAAAGTTTGGGGTCAGTAAGATTTTTTTTTTAATGTTTTTAAAAGAAGTATCTTCTGCTCACCAATATATATATATATGCGCATGCACGTGTGTATATATTACACACACACATATACATACATACCGGTATACACACACGTGTGCATGTGCATATATATATATATATATATATATATATATATATATATATATTACACACACATACTTTACAATTGAACTCATGTGGCAAACATACAAGTGTTAAAGAGAATTTCTCGTGCTTCAGTCACAGTGATCAAAAATAACTCTCTAGTTCAGGCTGGGTTACACCTCGGGATATCTGAGTGGCTCAGCTGAGTGCTTTGTTTTGATCACATTCATTCAGCGCACTTTATTAGCTTGCTTACTTTGCCGCAAAGTCGACAGAATAGTGCCAAGTTAGAAAATGCAGATGAACCTATGGCTACTACTCTCTGGAAAAGAACACAATAATTTGCTAAGTGAAGTCTATACACTTACCCGAATGAAAATGCCTGGAACACACTTTCAATGATATTGGGATGTTTGCAAAGCGTATGTCCGCGCGTCTTATGGCGGATATCCAGGCCATCCGTCTCCGCTTGGTCACATCGGACACATGACTCCCTTCATTCTGTTTCCAGGCCGGGAAACAATAAAAAGAAAGTCCGCTGTCTAATTTTATGCCCCGTCGATCGTGTGAACGGACATTACATCCAACAACACAACATGTTCTTCCCATGACTACAACTTCCTCGGCGCATCAAAAGCACAGGTCAAAAGTGGCCTCACAAAATGGCGATTTTTCCCATCAGCCACCGCGGCGCTGGAGCCGTGACGTCACGTCGCCAAGCCCGCCCCTTCCGCTAACCCCACTGGACCTCTAGGTTGAAAAATCGTCAATGCAAGTGAATGGGAGAAAATAATTATTTTCTGGTCCCGTTTGAATTGTGCCATGAATGTGAACATATGTTGTCTGTGAATTTTTTATAGAATTTTTCGTGTGAAGAATGCTACAATTTAGCGTGTAGAAGTTTGATACGGTTAGACTTTGTGTGAGAGCACTTTGTGGACTACAACTCTTCGCTGCTTTCGACGCGTTTGAAACGTCACCACCACTCGCACACGGACACTAGCTCACGGATCCCGCTAAACATGGCTGTGTCTTTGGTGCACTTCACCGCCTTCTTTCAGGGAGAGGACAAAATCGTTGAGGTTGGCGAAAACCACAGGTAAGTCAACTTTATGGGGTGACGTCACATAGGCGACATGTAGTCTTTCTCGTAATGTCTTTCCACAACTGCTAGTCGAAGAATCATACCATATACTGTCAAACTCATAACATGAAAAATTATATAAAAAAAAAAAAATCACAGACAACATTGTTCACATTCGTGGTACAATTCAAACGGGACCAGAAAATAATTATTTTCTCCCATTCACTTGCATTGACGATTTTTCAACCTAGAGGTCCACTTGGGGTTTTACGGATGGGCGGGACTTACCAGCTCTATATTTTCCATAGACAGTTTTCACCTCATGGTATCGATGACAAAATTGTGGCCAGTGAAAATCCTGGGTGGCAAGTAACTTTGGGAAAACCACGGATCTTGCCGATATCACGCATTGACTTCAGAATCCGTGGCGTTGCTCCGACTTTGCTTTTCAAACGGGAAGCCAGAATTTGCTCTAAAAATGCTTTAATGACTAAAACTTAATAAGTAGGCTAACCTTTATTGTCTTCAATGATGTGTAGTCTGTACATAATCTGTTCACATCGTTTCGTGACCGCTCGGTTCGACATTCGCGGACTTCGAAGCATGCAGCCTCTGAATTGGGACACAGCTCATGTTTGCATTGCTAGCTTTAACAACAAAACAGTTGGATGTGTTTTGCTTATAACTTACCTTTATGGAAATGCCGCGAGCAAACCCGCATGTGTCGGGGGATGTTGCTGAAGGTGATGTGTTTTCGTCTTACTGCTGCCACCCATGCCATGCGACGCCGCTTGGTTAACTCGGAGACCTGAGTTCCAGTGTGCTGTTTCCAAGCCGGAAAGTTGAAAAATCGCAAGCCTTTTGGGATAGGTTTTCCACGCTGGTCGCGATTAACCACGCAGTTAACCACGCAACAAGAGTTCACCATTTCAACGTGTATAACACAAACGTTAACGTCTAAGTTACTTCCAATTATACCGCAGATTCCGTGACCTAAACTCCCGACATGCATTGCGCAGCTGACGTCACGACTCCCATGAAAACGTGCTGAATTCGAAACCGCCTACTAGTATACTACTCTTACCACATGTTTCTATGGCAGAAAGAGGAGTAGTACGCGGTTCCGAATTCAGGTTTTGCCTGTAGTGTCTTGAACTACAATATTATCTTTATTTTATTTAAAAGGGTTCAATTTGGAATTACTAATATTGTTTTACAACACGCAACATTAGCATTTGTGGGACCCCAAACATAAGACAGACAGTTATAAAAGTCGATCTCAACCCAAAATGAGGACTATAGATTCGTGAGAAATAAACAACCGTACAGGTATATATCTCCATCAATGTCTCCAGCTGCAAGGATGTCTTGGTTGGGATGAAATGCGATTGTGTTGCCAATCGCCTCTAGTTTGATGTCTTCTGGTGTCTCGCGGATCTTTGGTGCTTTGGGCTCTTCTTCAGTCTCCTCTCCAGCCTCCTCCTGTAAACACACCGCAACAAACACTGCATTCAACTCACCGTGGACAGCGCCGACAGCTTTAACGCAGTTTATTACAGTTTAAAGTGCATACATATATATTAAAATATATTCCGACAAATGACTGCACTGAAACGCTTGATATTGTACAACAACAAAACAAACGTACTTGTTCAAATGAATCCTCGTGCTCTATGGAAGTCGCCATCTTTATTGTTTGCTACATACGTCACTTCCGCTACTGGAGTGGCCAGCAGTGCATGCTTTAAAGTGAACGAGGAACGATCGATTTTTAATAGTTATTACAATGGACATTATGTTGTTGTTGTTATTTATTTTTTTTCCTTCAACATTAGGCTATAAAAAGTAATATATTTTGTGTAGAGACAAGAACATAGCAAAAGAAAAAAAGCCTATGAGTCAAAATCAAGCCCAAAAAAATGAAATCCGCATTGAGCTCATGTAATGACATAATGTAGCCACTAGATGTCAGTAAAAACACATTAAAGCTTTTCATATCAGAAGTGCTGCATCTTATTAAGACATAAATCGGTGTTTCTTCAGCCGTGGGGACGTTTGGCACTTTGGAATTTGGAAAAAACACTTTAAATTTTTAAATGTTTCTTCTTCTCATTTAAGATAAATGATCGATGAATTATGTTTAACAGCATGGGATAAATATTTGTAGTAAATGTAATAAAAAAAAATCTGGAATAAATCATGTATCCTAAATGTTTACAATTAAATAACATTTAATTTGTTTTGCTTAACTTGACAAAATTACAGCTTGACTTGAAACACGCACAAAGATGAATTTCCCTTGATTAAAACGTGGCATCAACTGTCATACCACCTGTCTAACCTCAACATTTTCCAATACACCATTGCACTCCTAATGATTTGTTGAAAATGATTAAATGATCTTCATTATGCTTGCTCTTGTATTGAGCATATGGGCCATCTAGACATGTCTAAGCATCCTTAGTGTCCTTTCTCTTACACCTCTAGAAAGCACCTTATTAAACGATCTTCTTAAAGATAGAATCAGAGGTAGCCAGAGGCATCTGCTAGGTTTTAAAAAAATGTCTCAATCCTCAATTTGTTGTGAAACATTTTACAACTCCTCAGAGTAAGTCCCTAAAGATTCCTGACTGAATGCACCCCGTAGTGCCGAGAAGCACGGCTCCCGCTAGGTGTCTTGCCTGTGGCACATTCTACCCTTTTGCGTTTGAATGTCAAGACTCTCCATGCAGAAAATTGATTCCCAATGATGCTATTGAGCAGGCAGGTCACTCAAGAGAGAAGAAAATAATCTCATGCCCCCCAAAACAATGAGATGAAACCAAAATGCTGGAGATAAAGGATTGTCATGAAATTACGAAAATTGAGGAAATCGATCACGGAGCATGAAGCAGATATGGACCCTCAATAGGTTTAAACCTAAATAAGGGCATGTTTGAGATCTCAGGTTCTCGTGTCTCAGCTTAGGGAAATTATCAGTAGGTCACTCTCAGAAAATCATATCATTTGTGTGTCCTCATGAATTAACAGTATATAGTGAATTTGCATTATTTGAGAGTTTTGAGCAAAGGCAAAGGAAGAAATTTCCTTTATTGGAGTTATATATTTTTTTGCTTTTACTGAAAAAAAAAAAAAATTATATATAAAACATGCGTTATTCATATTTTAGAGAAAATGCGGCATTCGTCTTTTCCCCATGTTCTGTTCAACTCTGTTAAAATGGTTTGATCAAAGGAACTGCAATATTTTTCAGCTCTGTGGTTGAAACCAAAGTATGTTTCTCTAAAAGTTTTTTTTTAATTATTATTTCATTATGTTTACACTTACATTGGCTTCATAAAGTTTAATAGTTCAACTCTGTTATGGGATAAACACCATTTTGTAATCTCCAGCACACGGCCTTTGAATAATACAGTGGTGCAATGATACTTGCTGTGAGGCAAATATTGGACGTTACCAAAATGACAGTAACAGGGTTGAAATAAAACATCGCTTTGTCGCAGGACAGAGATAAAGTAGCGCATGATCACAGGAACTTGCAGTGCAGCTTCAAAATAATGATGAGGCCATTATTGGACGTTTTTGCGCTAATCTTAAACCCTAGAACATTTTTTGGTTGTAACAGGGTTGTCACAAAACACATTTTAAAGAGAAATGGCATGAGTTATTTATATTTCAATAAATAATGATGTGTGATTTATTACAAGGGCACAATAAACCAGTTACCTTTTCATTTTTCAAATTTATATACATGAATTTCAAACTTGCAGTAACAAGGTTAAAATAAAGTAGTGCTTTAGGGTCAGGGCTTAGGGGTACTAACAATAAATCAATTCATCAAGCTTGATAGTTCAGCTCTGTTATGAGATAAACACCAATTTTTTGATCACCAGAACAACCTGTGAACAGTGTGGTGCAATGACATTTAATAGATGAGGCCATTATTAAACATTTTTACACTGATCTTCAACCCTGACACATTTTGTATGTAACAGGGTTGACACAAAGCACATGATTTTTCAAATAAAATTTGCACAAGTTATTAATATTTATTTCAATTTTATGTATGATTTATCACCAGGCACAATAAACTCAGTCATCTATTCAAATGTATGTATGAATTCTAAAATTACAGTAACAGGGTTGAAAAAGTAGTGCTTTAGGGTCAGGGCTCGGGCTTACTAACCACAAATAAATTAATCTAGCTTGATAGTTCAGCTCTGTTATGAGATAAACACCATTTTTAATCACCAGAACAACCTGAATAATACTGTGTGGTGCAATGATACTTAATAGCTGAGGCCATTATTAGACATCTTTGCACGAATCTTCAATCTTGAACATTTTGTAACAGGGTTGACACAAGACATGATTTTCAAAGAGAGTTATTAATATTTAAATTTTATGATTTATTACCAGACACAATAAACTCAGTCATCTATTTAAATTTATGCGTATAAATTCCAAAATTACATTCACAGGGTTGAATTAAAATAGTGTTTTATCACAGGATAGTGATAAAGTAGCGCATGATCAGGAGCTTGCAGTGCAGCTTCAAAATACATTGCATTTTGCATTCTAAGCCTACACGACATGCATCCTACAAACTGAGAACATTAAACCTAAGACTGGTTTATATGTGACACACATCACTCTTGACTTGACTCTAAACACTCGTCAGTGCTGTCTGGGGTGTGCTTTACTCCCAGCCGCCTAAAAGAACCAGCACACTTCCCCTGGTCTGGGACTAACCTGGGCCATGTGTTCAGCAGTAATTCTTCCCCTCCAGAACGGGTAAATACCCTCAGCAGAGCCCGTATCAAGTTCCACGGAAACAAAGACAGCAAGCGCTGTGAGGGACGACCATAATGAGCCATCTGTTCATCCATGGCAATGCAAACCAAATGTCATCAAACTGTGCTCCTTCTCTCACTTCCTCACATCGCCTTCAGAACAGGTGAACTGCACTCAGAGAGCATCACTAATGCTCGGCGTCACAGTTTACACAGTCACAGACGATGTCAAGTTCAATACTGCAGGGTGGATGAGCACTTTAAATGTATCTGAGAGAAAATCTATGGGAATTCTGTTTAGTTAAATGTTTAGGTGCTGAAAAAACTATAGTCCAAAAAATATGTAATTAACATGCAAATGCGTAGAATTTGTACAAATGTATTAGAATGATGGGTGTTAGGATTCTGTTGGTACAAATTGTATACATGGAACGTTACTGTGTCATTCATATGAAAAAACAGATATGAAGAGAATATTAAGAATACATGCTGTTGTGAATGAAGGTGATAGAGGGAATTAACATCTAAAGTTAATTTAAAGTCCCTCTGTGGTGAAAATCAAGTTTTTCAAGTATCAAGTAGTCAAGTATTTGTCTATGTGGTGTTTTTAATATGCTTTAAGACAAACCATGTGTAAGTTCATAAGTCAACACCATTGCTGAGTGTTTTCTCCTTAAACTCTAGTCAGTGAACCAAAGACAGTCTCAAAAACGCAGTTTGAAATCGCTGGTGTTTCTGACGTCACAAACTACCTTGTAACCAATCAGGTCGACGTGTGATCATCAACGAGTGGATCTCTGAGCTGGTGTGAGTGAGTGGAGGCGGGGCTAATTTGCATATTCATAGAACCCCATATACTAAATAAGGCAAAGTTGTAAAGTTACATTAAAGCTATTTTAAGGCATGAAGACATTTTTTCAAGGAAAGATATGTAATTTTGGTGATCAAAGATGAGTTTTAAGGAATGCACTAATAATTAAATAATCTATATATATCTATATCTATATGTATCTATATCTATCTATCTATATCTATATATCTATATATATATATTTATATTATCACACACACACATAAATAATGCTGCAGACATGACACTAAAATACATCTTCAATTAAATATTTAATGCCAGCAACCCTTTCTGCATGATACATTTATAGCTATTACAAATACTTATGGATGTGATGACGCAAAACAGACTACATACACGAAAGCATTTAAAAAACATTTGAAATACAAGTTCTTGGCAAAAGAATCTTGAGAAAGTGAAGCAGCAGCTCCTCACTAAAATCAGTGTGTTTGTCCTCCTGTAGAATATATAATAGGCACCTTGCTTGAACCATGCAAAATAGTGAATACATATACATATGAATACATTCTGGAAAAGAAATTCATAAACCGCTTACAGTAACCGGTCAAAATAAAATATTGTAGAGGGTACTGAGTGTGAAAGTGCAAAAAGAAAGGCACATAAAATCTATAAAAAGGGTTGATGAGAACTTGGGTTTTGAGACTATGTATTTTGGATTCCATATGCTCAGTGAAATGGTGATTGAAGAGGAAATGAAGAAAAGTCTCTAAAGGGGTTATTCTTCAGAGGGTGGGCTCGTGTCCAGCGGTGTCTCCTGGGTAACACTGTCCATCTCTGCAGGTTCAGAGCTCTCAGTCGATGGACTCTTCTCTTCCTCCGCCTGGCTTTTATCCTCTTCGGTGTTATTGCTCTCATCAAACCCTGACCCTTCGGCCTGCGGGCCGTCTCCGTCGTAGATGATGTCCTCTGGGTTGGGTGCAGGTGGACAGAAATCTTCATCCGGGAGGAGATGGTGAAACACTGATTCAGCCTGGAAATAACAAGAATGAATAATAATCATAATAATAAAACATCCTATAATTTAGCCATAGAACGTAGTGTCTGCTGGACTCACCAGTTTAATGGAGTAGTCGCTGCCCAGGCTGCTGTCGGGACCGGTGCAGACGTGAACGTTGCTCGGCAGGCTGTAGCTGCTGCTGTCCTGGGCCGACGTGTCCCTCATGTTGAAGTACATGACCCACAGCACTGCAGGCTTGCTTCTCTCCTCGAAACCTGCACGGGATGTTTAAGCAGTCATTTCTTTACTGTCTTTTAATGTCTTAATGCATTTTAGATGCCTTGACAATTCCTACAAATATTAAGCCTGTCTATATTAGGTGATCACTGTCCTGGAGGGTCACTGTCCTGCAGAGTTTAGCTTCAACTTGCCTCAACACCACGGCCTGCAAGTATGCCTAGTAAGACCTTGTTTAGCTGGTTCAGGTGTTTAATTGGGGTTGGAGCTGAACTTTGCAGGACGGTGGTCCTTCAGGAGCAGGACTGGACACTCCTGACCTAGATGGAACCTTTTCCCATATGTTCTGCACTGATTTTGAGGGAAAATCCATTGGTATTATATATCAGGAATATATGAGGTCCAAAAAAACATGTCGGTCAAATGTTTGGGAGCCGAAAGTACTATGCTCAGTCAAATATGCAAAATAAATTTTAATATTTAATAAATTAACATGCAAATGCAAAATATTGTAGAAATGTATTAATGTTGGGTTGTTAGGATTATGTGGGCACAGATTCTAGCGTTATTGTGTCATTTTTATATGAAAGAAATCAAATGCTGTTGTGGTGATGGAAATCAACACCAATTAATTTATAAGAAATACCATTAATATCAATTTTGATATTAAATATTATAAAATAACATATAATTATGACTAACCTAGCCACCAATATTATATTTATAAATGGTATTATTATTGCTACTCAGTCCCTTTTATTTATTCATTATTAATTTTGGGAACATTTCTGCATGTATGTTATCATTTATAAAGTCGTTTCTGTAGTTTATTTGAAACAAAACTCATGTCACACAATATTTTGAAGATTTTCTGTTAAATGACTGTATTTCCCTCAGGAAGGCACATTGTACATTGATCATGTCAACACTGAATAAACGTAAAAAAACCCTATATTGATATTATATAATAATTTCTTTATATAATATAGTTTTAAACATAACTATACATAATGTATTATTTATTAATATTGAATATAAATGTATTATATATGAAAAATAGTATAAATTATAACAAAAAAAAAAAAAAGGCTGTGGAAAGATTTTGAAAGTGTACATTAGAACCCAAAATGTAGAGTAAATGGATCAACCTCTTGTGCACGCCTCAGCCTTATACAACTTAAAGTCCTCCATCGTGCCTACTACACAATGTAGACTTTCAAAAATTTACCCAAATGTTGATGATTTGTGTGTTCGATGTAAAGCTGACAAGGTAGACTTTTTTCATATGTTTTGGGCTTGTGAAAAGTTGACTATTGGACATTCATATTTAAAACATTAAATGAGGCCTTTAGTTTGGATATAAAACCCAGTGTTGAAGTTGCTATTTTTTGGAGTACCAGAACACGGAGTATCACTGACAAATAAAGTAAAAAATTTTATTGCTTTTGCCACCTTATTAGCGAGAAGAAGAATATTATTGGAGTGGAAGTCAACAAGCCCGCCTAAAGCCTCAACGTGGTTATGTGATGTAGTATCATACTTAAAATTAGAGAAAATTAAATATTTAATGAAAGGATCTGTCCAAAATTTTTATAAGACTTGGCAACCCATGATTACATATTTTGAGAAGATGAAAACTCTCCCACTTATTGATCAATGTTAAATATTAATCACCAATTGGAGTTTTGTTTTATAATTGTGTACGGACCATGAATATGTCAGGTAATTGTATTATTGGCTATGTATTTGTGTATATATATATATATATATATATATATATATATATATATATATATATATTCCTTACTGTTATTATATAGCCTATATATAATTTTTTATTATTGTTTATTTTTTTAAAATTAATTATTATTATTTTTATTTATTTTATTATTATTATAATTTTTTTAATTGTTGTTATTTGTATTATTATTGTCTTAAACTTTATGTAATGTATTGTTAATTATTTTGGCGCAAAGGGTTATAAAGGGGGGAAAAGCTATAACTTAAATTGTATGTAACTTTGTTATTTTTCTTTTTTTATAAAAAAAAAAAAAAAAAAGAACCCAAAATGTATGCAAATGAGGGAGTTTGCATCCTTGTTTAAATGTGAGATGCTTCCATACACACAATAACAGTATGTTTGTAACAAAACAAGTGACAGCAAGATGACATGTTGGTGTTGTTTTTTTTTTATATGAAACGTACAGTGAAACTTTCAGCACCAAGGACAGCGGAAAGCATTTGATGAGTTGATGGAAAGCCTGTTGACACTTTTGACACCAAGGCCTTGTTTACACCTGGTATTAAGATGAGTTTTGGTTGATCGGATCACGAGCAGACGAGGGACACATTCCCGTTTACACCTGGTGTTTTAATCCGTCTCTTTTGTCCACTTTCAACCACTTCTGTCCTGATTTCTTCAAGGGGAGGGTCTATGTGTGGGTAAATGAACGTTTTTTCAGATCTTTCGATCTAATGGACAATATAAGCTTGTGCAATTTAAATATGAACGAGAAAGACGACGACAGAAATACATACTGAGAGCATCAGCTTTCATTTCTGCTCTGACAGCCGCAAGATCACCCCGAACACTGTGAGTGTGTGTTAGAAATCAGGATTGGTGAGAGAACATTGAGCTTGGTATGTTTTTCGTCTTCAAACCAAACTTGGGTCTCCATCCGACAGAGTTTAAATCCTGTCTGGCTAGCGCGCCTCCCATAATGATTACACATTAGTTCAGTAGCCGGTCTTTTGTGGAGGTTTGAACTGCATTCGACCACATGAGCGATTACACTACGAAAGCAATCCGTTTTAATGTGTTTTCGACCCTCTGGAAGTGGTCGAAAGTGGACAAGCTCAAAACGTTTTAGACCCCGTTTACACCTGTATTTAGCATCGTCCACTTGGGATCCGATCGACCAAAACACATTGTTATTGCTAAACAGGGCCATACACGCTGCATCCAAAATCGCGTACTGTGTGAGTAGGTACTACATTTGAATTTACTTTGGGGCCTTTAAAAAAGTACACTCTATAATAGTATGAATATGGTTAGTATGAATGAAATGTGGACGTACTACATCCGCCATGTCTTTTCTGTCACATGACCTACCAGTGTCCATTGCGTTGCTTCACTTCCACTCATAAATCCTCTCCCACGGCTTCATGGGATAATAAAGTGTCCATCAAATGCACACTTCAGTCTCTCGGCAGAAGATTCTACTGTTTTTCGCATACTATATAGAAGGGAAGTATTTAATTTCAGACGCAGCAACAGTCTGGTCTACTTTTCAGATTTTTAAACGCACACTTAGACAGGAATAGATCAACAGACCAACATGATGAGCAACAAATCAAACTCAGTTTTGTTTTACATGCCTCTCTAGACTGGTGTAAGACTGCTTTAGTTAGGCCAACTAGAAAAAAGTAGGAATAATATTGTCAAAAATGGCACTTTCTTCATATACACCACTTATGCCAGTTTTAAAAGACTGACGTTGATTTATCATGAGATGAATCATTGTTAATATTTTGCTAGCGGCTGCATGACATGGGTCATCTAATCTCTTTTTCTTCTTCTCCTTTGATGACATCTTAGGCGAGACGGGCTCTATGGTCCAACAGAAGAGCAGAGAATCTCAAGAGTGTGTGCGCGTGTGTCTCGCTGGTTCGTTTAAAGCGTAAAGCTGTCAGTCTGTATCATTACCCTTTAAATACACGAGCCTCTGCCGCAAAAAGGTGGGAAAAGAAAGGCTAGAAAAAGCGAGAGGGAGAAGGTGTCAGTCTGAAATGTCAGAACGGTCATTACCCAAATGTCACACAATTATGACGCGTGTTCCTTTTCCTGCCCGGAGTGGCCCGGTGATTTGCTTAATTTGGCGAGGGGGCGAGGTGTGGCGGCATCAATGTTTAACGCCACTTCAAATACACCACCCATCCTTTCCTCTGAATGCTGCCGGGTCACTGATTCACAAAACACTGAACACACACTGCCAAAGAATCTCTTCTATTATAGAGTCCAGACAGCCAAGAACATGCGACTAGATAATATATGGACACAGAGAAACTGGGAGGGGTAAAGAATAACCAAGTGTTGAAAAAATATTATTTATAATGATATAGAAATGCATAATATAATACAATAAAACATCTTATACTAAGGGGCTGTTGAATACTTGAATCTTATTGGTTGACTAACGTTATAAGGTGTGCCATTATTTTCAGGGAAATGTATGGCTCAAGTAGTTCCAGGCAGGTCTTGACCGCATTACAGTTCCTTATCGCTTCACTACGCCAAATGATTTCAGCTATTTAAAAGGTCCTTACAGCCTACAACAAATGTCTTGAAATACAACATCTGAAGTTCTGAACAACGTCTTCAGGTGTAGTAACTGTAGTATAAGCAGAATAATTGACTATGGTCCACTGAATTATTAGAAAGCAATGCACAGCACCCGAGGTGCACTCTGCTTCGCGTCGTGGCTGCATCACCACCTCAGGTGTGCATTATTTTCGAATAATTCAATGGACTGTCATCAATTATTCCTTACTTCATCGATTTGACAGCACTTTTGCTCTCCGAACAAAAGTAGTTCCAAATTATGTGAAAGCAGAATCAAGCGTTGCGTGTCTCTGAGCAACACACACTGCAGTGGGGTTTCATTCCTCGCTTGAACCAATGACTCAATGTTTACTCAAAGTGAGTGAAATTCGAAGATTAACTTTTGTATAAAATTTATTTTGTATATATAGTTTGGTTAGCATGTATCTTATATCTTAAGTTTAAAATTATACTGAAGTATCTGTAAGTATGCAAGCGTTTGGGCCGACAGCCAGACGACGCAGTGGCTCTCTTTCGGTCATACATACGCACACATGTTCCCAGATGTGACAAATGTCAGATTAGCATACAGCAGCACTCCTGATGGCGGGTAACACATGCCTGCAGCTGCAAACCTCCAAAACCACTGCCACCCTCTAACACACACTGGCACACTGCCTCAGTACACACACACACACACACACACTAAACCCCCACTGGCCTCTACAACCCTTTAATTAAAACTCACAACATCTTAGATTTCACGATTTTACGAGTCGTTTTCAACCAAGTCTCTCCCTTTCTTGCACAGAACAACCTCTTGGACAATAACCAGTCTGGTATCAAAAGTGGCCACTCAACTGAGATGGGCCCAACTCTCGCTTATTGAAGCTCTGAGACTGGCAAGAGCAGCTTCCAAATCTTCAATACTCATCCTGCTGGATCTGTCTGCTGCTTTTGACAGAGTTAACACCAGATCCTCCAGTCAACCCTCATGACGAACGGCATCTCGGAACTGCACTCCAGTGGTTTAAGTCTTAACTCTCAGGTAGGTCCTTCAGGGTGTCGTGGAGGGGTGAGGTGTCTAAGTCGCAACATCTAGCTACTGGGGTGCCTCAGGGCTCAGTGCTTGGACCACTTCTCTTCACTTCTCTTAATCTACATGTCATCACTAGGATCTGTCATTCAGAAACATGTTTTTTTCCCATCACTGCTATGCTGATGACACACAACTCTACCTCTCATTCCAACCAGAGGATCCAACAGTAGCTGCTCGCATCTAAGCCTGCCTGACAGACATTTCTGGCTGGATTAAGGACCACCATACTTCAACTCAACCTTGTGAAGAAAGAGCTTCTTGTGGTCTCAGCCAACCCAACACTTCATCACAACTTCTCCATTCACCTGGGTTCGTCAACCATAACTCCATCCAGGACAGCCAGGAACCTTGGAGTTCTAAATGATGATCAGTTGAACTTCACAGACCACATTGCTAGAACTGCCCGGTCCTGCAGATTTGCCTTATACAACATTAGGAGGATCAGGCCCTTCCTATCGGAGCATGCTACACAACTTCTTGTCCAAGCTCTTGTTCTATCCAGACTGGGCGATTGTAATGCTCTCTTGGCAGGTCTTCCAGTATGCACTGTCAGATATCTGCATCTGATCCAGAATGATGCAGCTAGAGTGGTCTTTAAGGAGCCGAAAAGAGCTCACGCCACATTTCTCTTCATAAACTTGCACTGGTTGCCATTCACCACTCGCATCAAATTCAAGGCACTGATGTTTGCCTACAGAACAACCAATGGGTCTGTACCCGTAAAACTAAAATCATTACTTCAGGTCTATGTGCCCTCCAGAAGCTTGCGTTCTGCAAGTGAATGGCGCCTTGTGGCACCATCCCAAAAAGACACAAAATCACTTCCACGGACCTTTACCTTGACTGTGCCCTGCTGGTGGCATGACCTGCCTAACTCAACCCGATTCTTTAGCCATTTTCAAGAAACTGCTGAAGACACATCTCTTTTGGCAACACTTGACCCATTAATACTAACACTTACTGTTCTATATCTATAAAACAACGACAACAACAACCTTGCTACGTGTACTGTGCTGAACTAACTAGGACTGGTCACGGCAATTGGATATTGCTGCCCTATTGTTAGCTTGATTGCTTCTATTGCTCTCCACATTTGTGAGTCGCTTTGGATAAAAGCGTCTGCTAAATTATTAAATGTAAATGTAAGAATTTACATTTGTACACTGAGGAAAATGTGAGTGTTTTCCCATGCAAATCTCACCATCGTGTGCCCTGTTTACATGGTATTAAGCAGTATTAAGATTAAGCATTTTGGTCGATAGGATCACAAGTGGACGACACTAAATACAGGTGTAAAAGGGGTCTAAAACACTTTGAGCTTGTCCACTTTCGACCACCTCCAGAGGGAATCGAAAATGCATTCGACCGGATTGCTTTCATAGTGTAGATGCTCAGTTGGTTGAATATGCTTGAACAGCCAAAAAAGACCACCTACTCTCCACCTACTGACTTAATGTGTAATCATTATGGTAGGCGCGGTAGCCAGACTGGATTTAAACTTTGTTAGAAGGAGACCCAAGTTTGGTTTGAAGACGAAAAACATACCAAGCACAATGTTCTCATACCATTCCTGATTTCTAACATGCACCCGGTGTGGTCTTGCGGCTACCAGACCAGAAATGAAAGCTGATGTTCTTTGTGTGTTTTTCTGTCTCCTTTCGTGTACATATGTAAATCGTGTGAGCTTATTTCATCCAATAGATTGAACAATCTGTAAAAGCTCATACATGTACCCGCCCATAGACCTTCCCCTCGAAGAAATCAGGACAGAAGTGGTTGAAAGTGGACAAAAGAGACGGATTAAAACACCAGGTGTAAACAGGAATGTGTCTCCCACTTCTACTTGTGATCTGATCGACCAAAACTCATCTTAATACCAGGTGTAAACAGGGCCATGAGGAAAGCGTGTTGTCGGTGGTTACCAGGGCATTACTATGTAGTTGCTAAGGTGTTTGGAGTTGTTTTTATGTAGTCTACACGTGGTCATATATGAGCCTTGATCTTTTCGATGGGTTCAAAATCCCCAAGGAAATCTTCAGTAGTTGCTGTTGATGATTTGTTCCATTTGGCTCCATCATGATCTAAACAGACTCTCTTTCTCTCTCTCTCTCTCTCTCTCTCACACACACACACACACACACACACACACACACACACACACAGCTTTGACCATGGGGATGAATGAAGATCTACCCAGGTGACTTTGTCTCTCTGACCTGTTCTGGCCCACTGCTCTTCTTATCTAGCGATTCATCCTCAAGACCTCTGCCAGTATTTGTTCTGACATTTTAATTAAAATAGTACTAGCTCATTCCTGTGATAAAAAGGCTGTGTGTCACCCAGCGGGGCCCCACGTCTCGCACCCTCCGCTGTGCCGGCCACGCACCTGAGCACACATGCTTACACACACACAAAGAAACAATTATAACATTTCTATTTTGTTGAGCCGCAGAAGTACTTAAATTCACAACAAGAATCAATATAAAAAGGCAATGCTTGAAAAGAGAGTATGTGCATGATGGGAAAGTGATAAAGATTAAAGGTGTGGGGAGATGATGGCTGATAAAGAGAGATTGAGTTTGTTAGATGGAGTGAGGAAGGTTGAAGATGCCGTGGACTTGATGACCTTGATCTTACAGCCGTGAAATACAGTCATCTTACCATCACACTTATTCTGGAGTCAAGACACTGTTATTACACAAATTTTGATAAATTGTCACATTTTAGGAATCGTCAATTATGACATGAAGCTATAGGAAAGGATCAGTGTCAAGAAATTAAATCAAGTCCAGCTACAAACTAGTCTAGTAGCTAAACTTGTCAAAATTAAATCGTAACAAGGCTTAGTGGAATTATTAAATTGCAAAGGCTGCAATTTAATTAAATAAATATATGCACTGCATGTTTAAAAAGTGAAGGGCGGCACTGTGTTCTTTTACACACAAGCAGCTCATGATCTGGAGTTATCAGTGTCTGAAATGCTGCGGCACAAAAACTCATTTCTACATGTGCTCGGAGTATGGATCACTTATAACGAGCATTTGGGAACAGTGTGCCAACCATCTTCCCAAACTTGTCATGAAAAGTGCATATTAAACAGCCGTTTCAACAAAAGAGAAGATTTTAGGGCTCCCTGCGGGTTTCTGCCAAAATAAACAGAGTCTGCTCACTGCAGAGCCAATGGGTGGAGCTTGACGTCCAGTTCCGCCTCTCTGGACCTCGGTTGAGCTAGAAGGTCCAACCACACGCTAAACCTTTAACCTTAACCATATCCCTAAACCTAATTAGGTTAATTCACAGAAGTGGAGCTGGACTAGGTCAAACTCCACCCATTTGGATCTGCAGTGAGCACTACTTGAAATCAAAAGCTCAAAAGTTTAACGTTTAAAAATGAAGAAATGAAGAAACCATTAATATTAGTATTTGAATTTTACAGGTATATAATTTTTCTTATTTTTTATTTTACAGTGAAATATTACAATAGTAATACTTAATTTTTATATTAAGTATTTTTAATAAAAAATATTATTTTTTTTATTTAGTAATAATAATCATAAATAATAATAATAATAATAATAATAATAATAATAATAATATGATATAGAATTACAACATTCTTTGGACAAAATAAATAAATAATGCAATCACAATTTTTATAAGAAAAATCTCAATAGGTTTTTCCCCAAAATCATGCAATCCTTCACAGAGGAAAAAGTCATTCCAACGCTTGTCTTTTCTCAGATGCGGTTAATTGAGATTGATTCGATTAATTAATCAGCACATAATGTAATTATTTTTTTTAATCTTTTGCCAGACCTATTTGAAACGCCTGAATTTACACTGAACTCAACTAATAACACTAAAACATTAAACATCTGAATGAACCATCTAAAATGAATCATGCATCTCAACACTGCTTCAATAACACAAGAGAGAGGACATCCTAGGAAAACAAAAGTGTCTGGAAAAAAATACTACTCAGATATTTTACCACGACTATCACCAACATGCGTACAACTAACATAAACTGATCTTTTTTTTTTTTTATCGAATCTTTCCAAACTCACAATGTGATTCCACCCTTATGATCTGAAGGTAGATTGTGAGGTCGTATGTGACAGGTCGTGCTCAGATTCACTCTGAAGGAGCCAAGCAGACCCTGACAGAGCATAATGGGAATCAATGGGAGCAGCGCCTGGCCCCTGCCTGCCACACCACCATCAATATCAATCACTGTTATCGCCAATAACGTCTCCATGTAAGCCCTTCGCTGAATGTCACAGCAATACCAGATCTTTCTTTAAAGAGAGGAAGAGATGATCTCTCTTTGACACGGGCGGCAAGGTTAGTTAAGTACTGTTAGCAGGACGTTTGGCGGATCTGTATGTGCAATCGGAGGTCGATGCGCAAAAGGACTGAAAATGTTAATGGGTTTAAATGATGGGGAGTTTTAATTGGAAGTGAAAGAGCTGGGTGAGGTCTTACCTCCAGAAGGTTCCTCTCCAGGAATGGCGGGAATGTCAAACAATTGAGATACAACTGAAGCAAGATCTTCTTGGGCCGTACCAGAGGATGAACAGGTCAAGTGGACCAAATCTGTTAAAAGAGACCACAACAGACAGTTTAGGACAATTAAGGTGGGCTTAATCTGTACATTTGGTTTCACATTGTTCAGAAAAACTTTTCTTGGAAAATTCCATTGCCATTTCTATACATACACACACACACACACACACACACACACTGGTACTAATGGTTTTTATATTGAGCTACTGACATTTTCTAGCCCCTAACCCTAAATATACCCATCACAGAAGTATTTTAGCGTTCTGATCTGAACTACAAAGACATTGGCATGTCCTCATAATGTAGCCTGAAACATGAATACACACTTCAGTAGGACTCATAATGTAGGTCATCCAACCAGTGTGCACACGCACACACACATTTTTTTTCTAGGCAAGTTTTAATTTTTAATGCTTAATTTTTTTTCATTATAACAATCAGGACACAATTTTCTTTGATAAATTAACAGGATCAGAACTCAAGCTGCCTGCATATAAGCTGCATTAGGCAACATGTCAGAGCATGTTCACTTTACTGGCAAAAGCTTAAAATTGTTTAAAGGTGCAGTGTGTAATATTGACAGCTAGCGGCAGAAATGGGTACTGCAGTCCAAATTCAAAATATTGGAGAGAGTCGTTCTCCCTCCTCAGACTCGATGCTCACGCGGGTTGCCAGATTGAGGACATGCAACCGAAGCGAGCACAATTGACAATGCAAAGCGACAAGCCTTAAAATGTAAGCTTGTCTGATAATATATCTGTGTTTTAATATGCCTCTGTTCGCTGAGCTGTTTAGATGGATGCAGAGGCTTTTTTAAGTTTTTAAGGAATCTGTGATCTCTGACCCAGTTCAATTGCTGGCTTCCATGGCTCAAATACGCTGTTCCACCAACTGGCAACTCAGGGTGTCGAAATACTATTAAATACTATTCTGTTGTAACTAGTGTTGTCAAAAGTACCGACTTCGGTACCAATTCGGTACTGAAATTTAAAAAATGTGACCATACCAGCATTTACTTCTAGCATTTTGAGCGCTGTTGAATGGATTCTTAAACACCACTGATTGGACATTGTGTTCACATGCTCAACATATATGTCTGTGATTGGCCATTGTGTTCACGCGCTCAACATACATGTCTGTGATTGGCTACAATGATCAACTGTTCAAAAACATATTGCAATCAGAGACATAAGCCACATTTCCACCGTAGGAACCTTCCCCAGGAACTAGTGACTTTGCATTTATTGAAATGCGGAGGACGAAATCCAGAGGGAACTGGAAAGTCATGCGCAGTCCTACATCACCGGACTAATTTGCCTAATCTTCATGGTACTTTAGACTGCGATGGAAACGCAGACAGCAAAAGGTCTGAGGGAAAAAAAGTTCCTGGGACAATTATTCCGGGTAATTTCGGTGGCTATATATATTGAGCGCGTGAACACAATGGCCAATCACAGACATATATGTTGAGCGCATGAACACAATGGCCAATCAGTGGTGTTTAAGAATCAGTTCAACAGCGCTCAAAATGCTAGAGGGAAATGGCGGTATCGTCAAATTATCAAAATTTCAGTACCGACTTTTGACAACACCACGGAACGCACATTTCAAAGTAGAATAACTGGCTTTAGCTTTTTCCTAAATACCTGCTAACATATTATGGTGTTTTTATGCTTTACTACAGTAAAAAGATAAATACATAAAGCACCTATAAACAAGTATGACAAACCGGGCTAACATCCTAATCTTAGAACAACTACAGTAAGACTCTGGTCTTCCATGAAAGTAGCCCTGAAAGTGATCCAGAGGGGAAAAGAAGAAACGGGCACCAAAATTAAAATCATAACAACAAATCTCAATTCTCATAAAGGTCTGAGAAGTTCTACTAGTGGGATGTGTAGAAATGTCCTGGGTAATCCCAAGAGTTCACACACACCACTTCCAGGCTTATCATTACTTCTCCGATGTGCCTTCCTGTGGTCTGTGGTACGTGGGAGTGTGTGCGCGTGAGGATCAAAGAGAACAATTCGAGTGCAGGCAGCTCAGGGCGGCACACAGGCTCCGTGTCACACAGTGGAGAGGTGCACAGATGTAGGCATCTCCAGTGGGACAGGAGGAGCAGCTTCACTAAAGGCTCTAAAAACACATGGGATATTGCAGAGTTTTGAAAAAGATTCTCTCCACTGCCAAAGACATTCCGGGGGCTGATTTTAAAAGTCCTGGATAGTTAAAAGTGAACACTTGCAGTACAGGTGGATTCACAATATATCCAGTAATGGACATGTAATATTCTGTTTTGAATCTTGAAGAAAATAAACAATATTTGTTCTTTATTTGTTTGTTACATGAACATAGAGTATATGTGGAGTACATGGATTCAAGAAAAAAAAAAAAAAAAAATTCCTGTAATTTATTGCGATTAATCAAAACTAACATTGAACTTTGTAATATATTTTTGTATCGTAATTCATCTTTTCACACTGAATCTCTAAAATGAAGGTAGAAATTAGTGTTGATTATCAATTCGAGCGGAAGTCCGATGGTGAGACATTGGAAGAACTAGTTATTCAACCCGAACCTCCATCGCAAGGACGGCTTGAGCAGGACATTTCTCAGTGATATGTTTTTACTCAGATTGCCGTACATTATGAGATGCCTCTATCAGCATTAACAAGTGTATGTCCATCAACAAACTGCTTTATCTATCAAACCGTTTCAGACACTATGAGAAAGGAGGTGATGCTGCAATTTATATCATGAGAAAATGAATGTGTTTTTTGACCTTTTAAGCATGTGAACCTGTTGTAGGAGACCTCCGAAACAAAATTAGGAACCTTTAAAATAGCATAATAGGGGCACTTCAAGTCCTCCATTCACTAATATCCTCTGATTGAAGCTTAAAGGGCCTTAGTAAAATCAGGCAAAATGTTGTATGGAGAAAGTATGGGGCCTTTTCTGATTTTATATTGATTTTAAAAGGTAAAGTATGTATTTATTTGTTAAAATAGTCATCTTTAAATACTTAGGGTATTCTAAGGGGTCCTATTATGATTTTTCTTTTTACATTTTCAGCTTTTTTTTTTAGTGTAATTTGAGTTGTTTGAGCATGAAAAAGGTCTGCAAAGCTATAAAGCACAAAGTTGTTTGGAGTTTGGAGTGCAAAGGGAGTTTTTGTCTATATCATTAAGCACAGTTTCTGAACTCCCTGAAACGCCACGATTGTAGTCTTGAGTTTTCTTCCGGGAACGAATAGTCATAATATTCCTCATTTAAATAATTCCTACCCAAGGCATACACAAAATAAAGGCCTGGTTGAGTTGCGTTAGTAGTGTGTTGAAACTCGCGGTTAAGGTCAGGGGTGTGGCATTTCCCAAACACGCTCGAAGTGGTTGACCAATCACAACACACTGGCCCAGCCGACCAATCAGAGCACATTGCGCTTTTCAGAAGGAGGGGCTTCATAGACACTGGAACTAAACTGAGCGTTACTGACAGACTGGGAAGAGAGGTGCTGCAACAGTGTCAAATATGTGAAAAATAAGGTGTTTTTTTTTTTTTTTACATCCAAGCATAAAAACCTATTCTAGTAGACCCAAAAAAACTAATTCAAGACTTTGAAAAAGGGCATAATAGGTCCCCTTTAAAACATACCCACAATGTAATGTGAAGAGGCTGAATCTGGGGCCGAGGACTATCAGGAATATCTGCTTGTTCAACCATATTTTTTGCAACACAGTTTGGTGCCGCTATACGCTAGTGGCTTAAAATTGCACACTTCACCTTCAAAGTATACAATCAGTGGTCTTGGTTTTGAAAGCACATCCAACACAACCAGCAGCGCAAGTAAAACAGTCTTGTCATAAGTGGTTAATGATAAATAAAGACCATCTTCTCCTGCGAACGCATGTCTGTCACGGTCATCATCATCCGCTGATTGCGAAGGATGCTTTCAGGTAGAAGTGCATTACTTAAAGAGGAATGACTATGATCCATCTCCCTGTGGGATCGGGCTATAGAAAAGCAAACGATAGCTCTGATCCAGCTTCCTATCATTTCCCCTGAACTCAATTCCCAGAGAGAGGAAGTGGAGTTCCGCTGATTAAGCTTTTCATTCCCCCGTGAGGACGGAGTCAGTCACTGGGGTCTGCGCCAAGACCACTCCACCATCTCCACCTGATCCCCTTCACGATGATTGATAGCAAAATAGGGCCAGTGTAACAAACACAATAACTTTCATAAATAACAATGGAGTTAATGATGGAGTCATCACGGAGGTGGGCGGTGAACTGAGTGTTTTGAAGGACAGTTTTGACATTTGGCTGTGTTCAAAGACTATCAATGTGCATCACTGTGACAATTATTGGAAGGTCGCTGATACCGGTTTTGTAAAACAATGCAAAACTGAAGCATTTATTTCATTATTATGAAAAAGTTAGGAATGATTCAGATTTTTTTTTTTGAAAGAAGTTATCTTATGTTATCTCTCACCAATGCTGCATTTATTTGATCAAATTTAATTTCAGCATCGATACTCCAGTCTTCAGTGTCACATGATCCTTCAGAATTAATTCTAATTTGCTGCTTAATAATATACATGTATTATTAGTATTATCTAAGTTGAAACAGTTTTTGCTAATTTTGTTAATTTTTTGGGGGGTAAATCATGAAAATGTTTTTTTTTTTTATGAAAAGAAAGCTCAAAAGAACAGCATTTATTTGAAAGAGAATTATTTTGTAACATTATAAATGTCTTAACTGTTTTTTACACTTTTGATCAATTTAATGCAGTGCAATTTCTTTAATGTTCTTATTTTAAATATTAAACCAAACTTTTGAATGGTAGTGTATCACGGTTTTCACAAAAATATTAAGAAGCTAAAACTGTTTTCAACATTGATAATAATAATAATAATATAGAAATGTTTCTTGGGCAGCAAATCAGCATATTATAATGATTTCTGAAGGATCATGTGACACTGAAGAGTAATGATGCTGAAAATTCAGCTTTGATCACAGGAATAAGTTAAATTTTAAAATATTTTCAAATAGAAAACCGCTATTTTAAATTATAATCATATTTTACAATATTCTGCAGCACTGGTGATCATAAGAGACTATGCCCACTTTTGGCTTGTATAGACTAAATATTTGAAAACAGAAATTGCACACTATCATTACACGGTTGTTGGTAAATTTTAGAACTGGCAGAAGGGAAAACTGCAAATTGTTAGGAAATAATTGGCAGTGCTTTGAAAAGTCAGCAAACAAGGTTGAAACTTAAGTGTCACGTTATAACACCTGACCTGTGCGCAACGTGGAGCAACATGCATTTACCATATGATTATTGTGAATGCATAACTGATGTGTGATCATGGCAAGCGTGTTGCGTGACTGTGGTGGATGTGTAACTCACAGGTGCCAGGCATGCAAGTCATGGAGGAGGAACAGAGCTCCACCATCCTCATAGCTGGTGCAGAAGATCCCAGAGGAGGAATCGTCACCAACGAGATCTGCCAATAAAACAGAAAACACACAACTTACATCAGGGGTTTCCAATCCTGCTCCTGGAGGGCGACTGTCCCGCAAAGTTTAGCTCCAACTCCAATTAAACACAGCTGAACCAGCTAAGCAGGCAGGCAGTGGTGTTGAGGCAAGTTGGAGCTAAACTCTGCAGGACAGTGGTTCTCCAGGACCGAGTTTGGACAACCCTGATTTACATCTTACGGTTTACATCCAAGATATATGACTGACATATCATTCACCAATTTACCGTCACAACAAGCATAGTGCAGAATGCTATAGCTAATGAAATGAAGAAATTTCAGCACAAAAAAAAGAAAAAGAAAAGAAAATTAGGTATTTTACCCAAATTGTGAGTGTCAAGTAAATAATGGCATAGTATGTAAACGTCTTCGAGGATAATGCAGAGGTAAAACCTATTAGCTACATTTTGTGCCTGTGTAACAGGATCTATATAATCCTGTTATTACAATCCAGACAATATTTCCATACAGTCCTTGGGTTAAAACTGCTTTTTGATCAAGTCCAAGTGCAACAAGACAAGTGTGCCAACAAGAAAAGTGTTAGAGGAAGAGAATGCTCGTTTGGCGACTGTCATTCCAAAGGACGAACGGCTAATTAAAACCAGCCTGAATATTTAATTACGTTTTGTCACACACAGTCATGTAATATTCCATTTCCACACCGTGTCAAGACGCTGATATTAATTTCTGTTCGCCCAGGCTAATGAGCATAAATTACACCCACTTTTCCTTCCTCTCCTGATCTGCTTTGAATATTCAAGCATGAATTCCTGATGGAGAGCAAATTGGGCCGAGATTCAGAAGGTGTTCTGATCACTCTGCTTCCTTTTCCTGTACTCTGGTGGACAGCACTCAAATTAGCCTAAGAGGACGCTTGCATGTCGCCGTCCACTCTCGCATTGGAGACATTTATTTATCCAATTCTAAACCAGTAACAGCAAACAGAATTACTGTCCTTTCATTGAACTGGTTATTTTTTCCTCTCATAATTCACTTTAGAATGTTACGCTCGAGAACGGGATGTCAAAACTATTGTAACGATCCCACAAATCGGCTCTGATGTTTTGTTGCTTCTATGCCTGCCGAATCTTGGACGTGTTCCAAGAATCCATCCAAATGTGATATGCAGCATAAAAAAGATGTAATGCAATACAAGTTGAAAAGCAAAAGTGCAAGGCTGGCAAGAAACGTGCCACACAAACACACACAGCAGAGATGGGTCAATGCCCTTTAAATGTGCATGTGGATATGCAAGAAGAATGGAAAAGAAAGGAAGGAAGTTAAATGTGCATGTGGATATGCAAGAAGACTGAAAAAGAAAGGAAGGAAGAAAGAATGAAAATATATGCAAGAAGAAGAAAGAAAGAAAGAAAGAAAGAAAGAAAGAAAGAAAGAAAGAAAGAAAGAAAGAAAGAAAGAAAGAAAGAAAGAAAGAAAGAAAGAAAGTTAAATGTGCATGTGATATGCAAGAAGGAAAGAATGAAAAAAATAAAGAATAATGTGCTTGTGGATATGCAAGAATGAAAAAGAAAGAAAGAAAGAAAGAAAAAGAATATGCAAGAAGAATGAAAAAGGAAGAAAAAAAGGAAGGAAATATATGCAAGAAGAATGAAAAGGAAAGGAAGGAAGAAAAAAGGAAGGAAATATATGCAAGAATGAATGAATGATATGCAAGAAAAATTAAAAAGAAAGAAGGAAGGAAGGAAGGAAGGAAGGAAGGAAGGAAGGAAGGAAGAAAAGATATGCAAGAAGAATGAAAAAGAAAGGAAGGAAAGAAGAAAGTTAAATGTGCATGAGATATGCAAGAAGGAGAAAATGAAAAAGAAAGGAAGAAAGATGAAATGAACAACCAAAAGAAAGACTGAAAGAAAAAAAACGAAAGAAAATCGAAGGAACAACAAATGAACAAACAAAAGATCAAACAAAAGAAAAAGCAACAAACAAAAGAATGAAAACAGAAAAAAAAAAGAACAGAAAAAAGAACATCTGAATCTGAATGTCAGTAAAACCAAAGATATGTGTATTGATTTCTGGCGTAATCATATAGAAACTTCATCTACTATTATTAACAACCAACCCATTGAACTGGTTGAAGTATTTATGTTCTATAATTGATGTTACATTTCTAAATGAATACAGACAGTCTGTGTGAGATGAGTCAGCAAGGAAGCCAGCCAAACTCAACACTCACAAGACATTGATGACTGTCTTTTATAAGGCATACACTGAATCGGTTTAAACATTCTCATTTATTTGATAGTTTGCCTCTATAATAATTAAAAATGCACTGGAGAACAGTGCTAGGGGTGAAATTGCCTGGGTTGTCAGAGTTATTTAATAAGCATGTGCTTAGGAAAGTGAAATACATTTTATCTAATACATCTCATCCTCTTAACGATGCAATCCAGACTTTGAGCTAAGACCAACAGATTCACACTTTCATTTGTACCATGCGCTATTACTTTGCTTAATTTAAATAGCAAAAGGTAGATTTTTAATTTGAATTACTGATTTTGTTCATGTATTTTTATGCTGTGTATTTGTCAGTCTTTTATATGATGGTAATTTCCATTCTGCAGAACTACTTGCCCTCTAAAGTCTTAAAGATGAATAAATGAAAGTATGAAAGTATGAACAAACAAATGAGTGAACAAAAGAACAAATGAAAGAAAAACAAAAGATAAAAAAAGAAAGAACAAATGAACAAAAGGAAAGAAACTCAAACAAAACAACAAACAAAAGAAGAAACAAAAGTATAAACAACTGAAAGAATTAAACAAAAGATCAAAAGAAAGAACAAAGGAACAAATTAATGTATAAAAAAACAAAAGAATGAACAAACAAAAGATCAAAAGAAAGAACAAATTAATAATCACAAAAAAAAAAAAAAAAATAACAAATAAAGAAAAAAAAAAAGAAAAAAAAAAAAAACCTGAACAAATGAAATAAAAAACAGTATTTTAAGGTGACAGTTACATTGTACTTACTCCAGTAAGTACTGAGTAATATTTATTAGCTACATGTACTTATAGAGTTATGGTTAGGGTTTGGTTTAGGGTTAGTTACTTGTAAGTATGCATAATTTACTGTTATTACTATAGTAAGTACATGTAGTAACGTGGAACTACGTCACCTTAAAATAAAGTGTTACCGAACAAACAAATGCCTGTACAAAAGCAGGAAAGCAAGCAAGCTCACCTGCTGATCAGATTCTGAAGGCAGCACAGATCTGTCCGTGATGAGCACAGCTCGAGATATCTGCCTGTGGACAAAGACGGAGAAACAAAAGCACAATTAAAATCCTCACGAAAGAAAAGGCGAACAGGAACAAGAACAATCATTAGAGACAGAGAACATTTATTATGAAGGAGATTATTCAGAAAAGAGGGATGGATGGATGGATGGATGGATGGATGGATGGATGGATGGATGGATGGATGGATGGATGGATGGATGGATGGATGGATGGATGGATGGATGGATGGATGGATGGATGGATGGATGGATGGATGGATGGATGGATGGATGGATGGATGGATGGATGGATGGGTTTGACTACGTGAAATATGTGGCAAATATTGGATTTAAGAGCTTGAAAGTCTGCATAGCACTGTATGCTTTCATCGTATGGGAAAGAGCAGCTACATGATCCCTGCAAACATCTTCTGTTGAGTTCCACAGAAACTCATACGGGTTTGGAACAACATGAGAATTGAAAAGGAAAAATGTGACCAGGGTCGTCCCACAAAGCTAACCTGACCACTTTTATAAAGGCTTTATGGTGCTTGTATTGTAGCTTTTAGTTACATGTTTTAGTTAAAGGATAATTCCGGTATTTAACACTGAGTCTATTTTGTAGTTTGTTTTGGATGAACAAGAGTGGTGGACAAAGAAATTTTGACAATGGTTCCTGTCTCGACTTTTTGACTATTTTAGAATTGCCCATGACCGCTTTAGAATGGGAGTCTATGGCCATGCACAAACATGTCCTTAAAACAACCCTTAACTGTGCAACTCACCGAGTGGTTAGTGGTGTTTGTTGATGATTAAAAACAAATATATCGGCGCAATGTATGATTTCAATCCGTTTATTTTTCTATAGTGGAACTATTTTTTCAGATACCTCACAACCGCGTATAAACTTCCGCTCGGTATTTGAGTCTAAAGCGCAGTAATATCAACGAGCAATGAGTCCTCCAACAGAAATCAATGGGATTTTACAAAATGCCAAATAAAACACGACAGAAACTATTTCGCTACTCTACTTGTTTTGGAACATCAACAAACACCACTAACCACTCGGTGAGTTGCACAGTTAAGGGTTGTTTTAAGGACATGTTCGTGCATGGCCATAGACTCCCATTCTAAAGCGGTCATGGGCAATTCTAAAATAGGCAAAAAGTCGAGACAGGAACCATTGTCAAAATTTCTTTGTCCACCACTCTTGTTCATCCAAAACAAACTACAAAATAGACTCAAAGTGTTAAATACCGGAATTATCCTTTAATATAAGGACTTTTTTACTTGAATGAAGAAAAAAAAAACTCAATTGATAAAGATGTTGAGAAACGTGTTATGTATAAACTGGGGAAACCAGCCAATCACAGTATGAAATACAATTTGGTTAATTTTTGGTATATTAGAGGTATAACACAAAACAATGACAACAGAACAAATGTAGGTATAAAGGTATAACGTTTTTCTTGTGATAGTATTGAATATAGAAGTTCATGAGTTCTGATTGGGTGAAATGAAAGTGAGATGTCAACACTGTAACGCCCCTCTTCATTATAACAGCTGATGCACGTTAGACGGGACAATCAATATCTCTTTTCATGGTTTCTCATTAATTACAGTAATGAATACTAATGGACCCTTTTCAGACTGTGATGAAGCATTTTAACTGTCATAGGCATTGTAAATCCTGCACTGTTTTTTATCTTTTCTTTTTTTAAATATATGCACATTACAACACTACACTTTGTGTTACATTACCTTTGCATCAAATTACAAAAATCTAGTTACCGCTGCTGTGAGGGTGTATAATACAGCGGCTGTGGGAGTGACGGTAAAAATGACATCTTTCTCTCTTCTGACTGCCGTTTTCTGACTCTCTCTTTTTGAATGTTGTGAAAACACTATTGTGGAGTTTTTCTTTTGCTATTTAAGCAAAAGGGAACACAACAAATCTACTCAATGTAGTCTCTCATTCACCACGATATAAGTTCACCCAACTATGACGACTTTCACTTCTGAGAAACCCGGAAATGTGAAAAGGGTCAATTTCACTTTTGTGGCGTATTGTGTGCTTACCTGTAAGCTGTGCTCTGTCTTTGTTCATCTCTGATGTACGAATCTTCAACCACAAAATGACTGCAGCTGATCTTCTGACCGCGTGTATCAATCACCGCTTTAACTCTGTGATGAATGAATGAATACAAGAAGATGTATCAGGACAAGAAAAAGTCCATGCCCCAAACCAGACGTCTTTACCCAAAAACCTGCTCTAATCACAAAAGGGGCAGGAGATGGTCAGATTATGATTTGAAGATAAAATATTAAACACTAGAACATCATATATTAGCTGTCTCATTCTTCATGGGTCAGGTGGTTACTTCTAAAAGCTCTTTTTATAAAGAGAAGTGGCCTGTCGTTTCATGTGTGTCACTATAGGAAAATGTGTTGCTTTGGCATTTTTGCGTGAGGTCAGTATGTCATGTTAATAATTTTGCATATTTCTGGACCTACGTGGTTCATGACAATATATCAATCAGGGCTCGACATTAACCCTTGTAAAGTGCTATATTGTGCAACTATATTGGTCATTAACTTGTTGATTTTTCAGAGATTTTTAATACATTTTTTTCCCCAGTGTGTGCATGATCTTTCAAGTCAAATTCTAACATTTGATCAATAAATTCAATCATAATAATAAGACACTATAGGGCTGTTAATTTACACTATACAATTACAATTACACTACAATTACACTAAAATAATTTATACTACAATATTATAACTGCAATAAATTATGTCATGAGATTAAAAAGCAAAAAAAAAAAAAGAGAAAAAAGCAATGCCACTTTTAAACATCAAACTAAACTGCCAGTAGGTGGCAGCAAGTCACTGAATGAGTGAGTCATTGAATCATTTATTCAACCGATTTGTTCAAAACGCTGAACCATTCAGTAACCGAACACCGCTGAGTTTTGCTTTGAGAAAGCGCAATAGTTCTGCTGTTTTGTTCTTTGTTTGGAACTATTTTTGTTGATGAAACAGAACAAGAACAGTCAATATTGTGTCTAAAATGTAAGTGACTTAATATTAACTATTTGTTTATTGAACTATAAAATCAATGTAACATTTGCAGTCGTGATAATATTCGGCAAAAATAAATTCAAAAAGTTGAGATTTTTTCTTTATACCACATGATATAGTTAAGGCAAGCAACATAACACGACCAAGGGAGCTGGTGTTATGTTGCTTGCCTTAACTATATCATGTGGTATAAAGAAAAAATCTCAACTTTTTGAATCTTTACCTTACTATGTTTCTACCTCTACGAAAGCATCTCACAAAGAGACAGGCAGCACGAGCCTCAACAGCGCGACCTTGTTACCAGAAATATCAATCACCGTTTACACAGAATGTAATAAAATCAGAATCATTCTTGCACTTCGATGCTTCCCTAGTTATTTTTTATTACACTTAAGTTGTAATCAGGCTACTTTCACTTGCCCCTTCAAAATATCCACGTCAACATTACATTAAGCAATATTCGTTCCTGTTTGAACATTAAACAATTTTGGTACTTTGTCGGTTCGTCACATGATTTCACAATGTAAAATCTGGGTCCTGAAGAGAAACCAGTTGTGAACCACTGGCCTAGGGCACAGGTTTGACCTATCCTCCTTTAATCTCTGCAAGCGAGAAGGAAAAAGAGCGAGTGAGAGAGAAAAAGGTGGAACAGAGGAGAATCTGTTGGCTTGTTATGTCAAGAGTTATAAATGTGCTTTATAGGGCTCATTATCCAAACTAATGGGCTGGGGGTGACATCCTTGAAATGGACTTTCACAACACAATAAAGGGGCAAGAGAGCGTCTCCCTCCCCTGCCGAAAAGTCAGGCCTCGGAATAATCCTCCCCCAATGCCTAGATTGACTGCAGGACAGATCTGTTTATGTAAATGAAGATTTATTTACTCGGAGGAACTAGCAGAGGAAGCGGAGGGTTTCCAATCAATCGTCAGCCAATGGGCTGAGGGAAAGCATTATGGGATACATTTCACAAACCTAACACACCTGAGGGCAACCGTAGCAGGACGCTCTTGCTCACAGGAAGCTGCTTCCGAATCAAGAGAACAAACTACGTATTTACGCAAATTACTGCAAGGCTCAACCATGATTTTAGCCGGTCTAAGAGAGAGTCGGGACAATTGAAAAAACTATAAGGCCAATCTTTCGTTCCATGATCATGTAGATGTGATTTTATGCTTTAAAACTTAAAGATGTGTTTATAATTCTGTGATTTCAATTACAATTGTATAATTTATTATGACAAATTAAAAAGATGGTCTTATATAAATTGTAGAATATATACAGTATATAGTGAGAATTGTTTGTAAAGAAAAAATATACAAAAACAAAACATACATACATACATACATACATACATACATACATACATACATACATACATACATACATACATACATACATACATACATACATACATACATACATACATACATACATACATACATACATACATACATACATACATACATACATACATACATACATACATACATACATACATACATACATACATACATACATACATTTTTTTTTTGTCTTTACAAAAATCCTAACTACAAATAATTAATTAGCATTTGGAATCTGAATCAAATGAAATGCATTTTAACTAAATATAAACTTATTTTATGCATATAAAATTATGTATTTTATTTGTTGCTAAAAATAAAATCATTTTTTTATGGTGGGGTCAGTGAAAATGTTGGCAGTGCAAGTAAAAATCTGAACTATTCCAACTGTGGGCAAACAGAAAAAAAATATTTATTGTCGAGTCCTGGATTGGATTTTGATTGACAATCGAAAAAAATAAAATAAATTAGGTGTTATTTTCAAAAAGGTTTCTTTAATTCGTTTTTTTTCCTCAGCGCTTACTATGTAAAGAGTTTTCTATACAAGTGCATAAGTTTCTTCTGTCAGTGTGCATAAAACACTGAATAGTGCTAATGATTCCGTTTCACTTGCAACCAAGGCCAGTGTCGGCTTTGTAGATCACCATAAGAGTTCATAAATCTCCTTCATAAACCACGTCAGTGGCCTCTGAACCAATCAGCGTGATAACCTTGCACCCAACGATGCATGCGTTCAAACTCATTTGAATTTTATATACTTCTCTGCAAATGTGGTTTTGTGTAGGCTAAACAGATCATATGCTGAATGACACCATGACGGATATTACAAGCAAGAAGATTATTTGTCTTGGTAAATATTGCATAAAACAGTACACCATTGTTTTAAATCAATGAAATAATCTGTGCATACCAGTGTTGTTATTGTTAAAGTCCCCCTGTAGTCAATCATTGTATCCCTCAAAACTCACATTTGATCACCAATATGACATATTTAAAAGGTGTTTTCCCTTGAATTTTTTTGTCATGCCTTAAAATAGCTTGAACGTAACTCTACACCCTTGCCTCATTTAGTATACGTGGTTCTATGAATATGCAAATGAGCCCCGCCTCCACTCACTCACACCAGCTCAGAGATCCACACATTGACGTGATTGGTTACAAGGTATTTTGTGACGTCAGAAACACCAGCGATTTTAAACCGCGTCTTTGGTTCACGGCAGTTTTAAGGAGAAAATACTCATACACATGAAAATACCCATGCAAAACCCACTCAGCATTATACTAAGGTGTTTAAGGTGGTTGTTAATGCATTATTATATGACTGCTATGAATTTCCCTCTCTAAATTGTATTGAATTGTATATTTTGCACTACTGTTGAATAAATTAGCCTCAACCAATGCATTTCAATGTACAAATTGTCTTTGACACTTGTATATATGACAAATAAATAAACTAAACTAAAGCTAGGGTCTCCTGAGTGGTTTTTCACTTACCAAGCTTAAGGAGGGCTACCTTTGTTTCTATAACCAGATTTTGTCAATTGGCCCGACTCTCTTAGACCGGCCAAACTCATTGTTGAGCCTTGCAGTAATTTGCGTAAATACGTAGTTTGTTCTCTTGATTCGGAAGCAGCTTCCTGTGAGCAAGAGCGTCCTGCTACGGTTGCCCTCTGTTGGGTTAGGTTTGTAAAGCTTAAAGAGACAGTTCACTCAAAAAAGAAAATTCGGTCATCATTTACTCACCCTCATGTTGTTCCAAACTTGTATGAGTTTCTTTCTTCTGTTGAACACAAAAGAAAATATTTTGAAGAATGTTGACGGTAGCCATTAACTTCCATATAATTTTTTCCCTACTATGGAAGTCAATGGGTCCATCAACTGTTTGATTACCAACATTCTTCAAAATATCTTCTTTTGTGCTAAACCTTTTTGGGTGAACTATCCCTTTAAGGAGGGCTACCTATGTCTCTATTTCCAGGTTTACAATCCATTGAATTTTTTTAAAAGCAAACTGTAGAATAATCACATAAAAAAATGCTGGATGGAAACACCAAGATGTCATTGAGAATGTCCAAAATGTACATAAATATGGTGGATAACATTTTTATTTGTTGAGAAGATGCGCATAAATGCAACTAATCACAACAATAGTGCTGCTTGTCTTAGCAGGCACCTCCAAAAAAGGGATCTTATCACCAGTTGAGTTCTGTTGATGTGTGAAATGAATTTGGACAAATTAATTCGGACAAGTGATTGAGTTGCCTGTCGTGGCGGTGACAAACCAGACAGTGCTGGACCGTCTTCCGCATGGAGTGGCAGGTGGGATTTGAGGGTCTGTAGTCCTCTGCTGCATTATTAATCTGGCTCTACCCTTTTCAACTTTATGTCTGTAATAAGAGCAGACATAGGGCGGTAATTTATGATGCCAGGGAAATTAAAATCATTGTTCAGCCTGCCAGACACCTTACCAGCTTTTTTTTTTTCACCTTCATGAAACTTTTTCCATGGATGATGTATGGCGCTAACCTCCAGCGCAGGGCTGACTCCACATGTGGCGCCACTAGAGGAGGGCATGGATGGTGCGCTAGATGCTTTATAGACTGAGCTCAGGGTCTGACGGACACCTCGGTTTGGAGCTCTGCCAGCTCCCAAGCCAAAATCCTGACCGGCCCAGGTCAGGTGAGTCTGGCTTCAATCCCAAATTTGGATGAAAGAATTCGCCTTGAAACTTCGCAGTGCTCCAGTTATATGGGGACATTGGTGGCTATCACGAAGAACTTGCAGTAAATTATCAATTAAGGTCATCTTGGTTGTTTTTCGTATGCTACGTTAAGTTGAGGAACACCTCCTGCTGGGCCGCTCAAGTAGAACTGACGTTTGGGATGGCTGACCGCATCCAGGGACAGACGTCACATATCAAAACTAAACTGACCTCCGTCAAATGGCCTACTAAAAGGAGCGAATAAACAACCTGAAAGATTTGTTGGGAGAACAAATTGTAAAAGTTGTCCGCTTGGATAAAGAATAAATATTTTCACACAGGCCAGGTAGGGCTACCTGATTTGCTGAAAGGTAGATGTTGGTAAGCAGTTGCTATTCATAGAAGAACTGACACATATAACAGCTGCCGGTCAAGAGTAAGTGTAACTTTTTACAATGCAGCCGAGCAAAAAACACCTCTTAAAATATTATTTATTATTTTTCAAAAGTTGGTCGGGTTTACAAAATGGCTGACATTACACATTTCCCAACTAGATTTCATTCTAATACACAAGCTTTTCATTTGATTCAATTCCGTTTTCGATTTGATTCGATTCATTTTGATAGGTTTGATTACATTTCTATTCAATTCTGAGGCATATTTCAGTTATAATGCTGTAAATTATACATTCTAGCTAGTTATATTATGAAAATATTATAGGTTTAATATTAATTATAATATATAATCAATACAAGATTTGAATTAGATTTTGTAAAACATTTATTGCATTTATTTAAGTTTAAATTTGGGCCTTTAATCAGAAAATCCCCCCCAAAAATGTAACCCATTCCTAATCTGGAGGATATGCCCATCTACTAGTTTACGAGCAATTTATGATTCTATGATAAACGACAGGGAAATGCATCTAATTTGAGCGCTGCTGCACCGGCAAGGTACGCAATAGCCTTAACACTAGTAAGCTACTGCAATCACATGCGTAAGTATCGCGCGCTACATCCAGAGGAATCCAAGCCCCCTGGGTCATTCACCAGCAAGATGAAAGAAACTCAATATAAATCGCCAAAGAGAGGGCCAAAGAATGAGAGAGGAATAAAGAGAGAGGGGAAAAAACCCAGATCTAACCTAGTTTATGACAACAATCCACCTTTGAAACTCATTAAAGGCCTTTCTGGTGGGGCCTGACGCACATTATCAGCACAGATTAATCAAGGGAGACGGGAGATGAACTCTCATTTTTTAAGAGGCAGCAACAGAGGGCTTTTTTGTCTTCAGATGAAAATCAATTAGTGGAGGTAAGGCCACGAGGAAAAAGCGGCATCACTCATCGCCGGCCCAAGTGGCAGAGTCTGTGATTTGTCTTCCGAGCTCGGCTGCTTAAGGGGGGCTGGTACCGCTGTCTCCCTGAAAATTAATTTCATATCTATATTCCGAATACACACCCTCCCCCTCCCCCCCATTCACTCATGTGCGCCATCTCTTGGCCTTGTTTTTGAGTACCCCGTACACAAATGGGCTCTGATCAGCCTTGGGATACTGGAGTGGTGTGAATCAACCGGAGGAGGAAGTTAATCTACTTATCTAATTGAATTTCTGAGTGTTATGAGTTGAAAGTTGTTGTTTTTCATCTAAATGTGTGTTGTCAAAGTGCAAGAACAGAATCAGTGAACTACTTACTTGTTGGATCCCTTGTCCACAACCAGGCACTGCACTGAGTGTCGAAGACAATAAATTCCTCCAAATACGGCACACATTCTGCAAGGAGAAAAAAAAAAAGTAACACTTTATATACGCTTGCGTTTATTTATGTGACATCCAATCTGAATGGAACTGCTAAACACCCGTAATTACAGCTGATGGCATGACATTAAAAAGGGCCGATCACACCTTGTCCACACAGAAAGGAGAAAATCCAATGCATTTGACAAGGCAAAAATGTCACCAAGATCTTAAAATGTGTTACCTTTACAAGTAAGGCTTTCTTGAGATTTTGTGGTGATAACATATACCGGTAGCAGCTTAATGAAACTATAAACGACAAAGTGATTCAAATATTCTTAAAAAGCCTGGAGACAAACTCTCTAGACAGAGAGAAACATGGACAGACAGACAGAAGCTGAGATAAAGTACCAAACATACTTTGTGTGATTGCACACAGTAACTATTTATACATTGGTGTCCTTTATCTTATTGCCATTTCTGCAGTTTTACGAAGGCAATAAGCCATTAGAAGCTGATAGTTAGTGACACTTTACATGATTACACCCTTAACCATAGAACATTACTATATCACACACTGGGTTATTTCATTAAAATAAATAAAGAAACAAATAAAGATGATTTATTTATTTATTTATTATTTTTTTAAGAATAAATGCCGAAGAAAAATAAGATTTTAAATTTCTCTAATTCTCACCAAGGCTGTATTTATTTGATCAAGAACGCTGTAAAACATTCGGTAAAAGTATTGTCAAATATTATTACAATTATATATATTTTTATTTTGTTTTAATATCTAAAAAAATGATGGCAAGGAAAAATGTTCTGCATTATTACTCCAGTCTTCAGTGTCACATGATCCTTCAGAAATCATTCTAATATGCTGAAATTAGAAAATACATTTTAAAAACAGTTGTGCTGCTTAAAAATGTTGTTGTAACCATGATACATTTTGTTTTTCAGGATGCGCCTTTGATGAATAGAAAGTTCAAAACGATAGAAATGTAACATTGTTAATGTCTTTACTTTCATTTTTGATCAATTTAATGTTTCCTTGTTGAATAAAAGTATTTTTAAAAGCGTGTGTGTGTACATAAGTATTTGATCCCCAAGCGAAACATGACTTAGTACTTGTTGCTTCTGTTGGCAAGCACAGAGGGGAGATGTTTCTTGTAGCTGGTCACCAGGTTTGCACACATCTCATGAGGGATTTTGGTCCACTCCTCTTTACAGATACTCTCAAAATCCTTATGGTTTCTTGGCTGTCGCTTGGCAACTCGAAGTTTCAACTCCCTCCGCAGATTTTCTATAGGATTAAGGACTGGAGACTGGCTAGGCCACTTCAAGACCTAAATGTACTTCTTCTTGAGCCACTCCTTTGTTGCCTTGGCGGTATGTTTTGGGTCATTGTCATGCTGGAAGACCCATCCACGACCCATCTTCAAGTGTTCTGGCTGAGAGAAGGAAGTTCTCGTCCAAGATTTTACGGTACATGGCCCCGTCCATCGGCCACTCGATGTGGTGAAGTTGTCCTGTACCCTTAGAAGAGAAACAGCCCCAAAGCATAATGTTTCCACCTCCAAACACAGCGAGTTGAGTTGATGCCAAAGAGCTCAATTTTGGTCTCATCTGACCACAGCACTTTCTCCCAAGCCATCTCGGAACCATTTAGATGTCCATTGGCAAACTTCAGACGGGCCTGTACATGTGACTTCTTGAACGGTGGGACCTTGCGGGCGCTGCAGGATTTCAATCCATTGCGGCGTAGTGTGTTACCAATGGTTTGCTTGGTGACTGTCGTCTGAACTGATCCCTCACCTTTTTCATTATCATTCTTACCCCATGAGGTGAGATCTTGCATGGAGCTCCAGACTTTTTTCCAGACTTCAATTTCCGAATAAATGCACCAACAGTTGTCTCCTCCTCACCAAGCTTCTTGCTGATGGTCTTGTAGCCCATTCCAGCCTTGTGCAGGTCTACAGTCTTGTCCCTGATGTCCTTTGTCCTTTGGCCCTGATGTCCTTTGTCAGCTCTTTGGTCTTGCCCATGGTGGTGGAGAGGTTGGAATGGAAGATACAGATTCTGTGGACAGGTTTCTTTTATACACATTACGAGCTGACATTAGGAGTACTTTCTTAAAGTGACAGGACTAATCTGTGTTACACATGGGCACATAACCAATCTGTGAGAGGCAGAATTCTTGCTGGTTGTAGAGGATCAAATACTTATTTCACTCAATCAAATGCTAATCAATTTATAACCTTTATATAATGTGTTTTTTTTTCTGGATTTTTTGGTTGATATTCTGTCTCTATCCGTTAAAATAAACCAACCATAAAAATTATAGTCCCTTCATTTCTTTGTAAGTGGGAAAACGTACAAAATCAGCAGGGATCAAATAATTATTTTCCCCACTGCATATATATATATGTTTATATATGTATGTGTGTATGAATGTATGTGTGTGTGTGTGTGTGTGTGTGTGTGTGTGTGTGTGTGTGTGTGTGTGTATGTATGTATATGTGTATATATATATATATATATATATATATACACACACACACATTACCGGTCAAAAGTTTTGGATCGCTAAGATTTATAATATTTTTAAAAGTCGTCTCTTCTGCTCACCAAGGCTGCATTTATTTGATTAAAACTACAAAAAACAAAAACAAGACAAAAAACGGTAATATTGTTAAATATTATGACAATTTAAAACAACTTTTCTATATTAATATACTTTCAAATGTAATTTCTAAATGTAATTTAAAAAATGTAAAAATTCCTGTGATCAAAACTGAATTGTCAGCATCATTACTCCAGTCTTCAGTGTCACATGATCCTTCAGAAATCATTCTAATATGCGGATGTGATGCTCAAAAAACATTCATTATTATTATCAATGTTGAAAACAATTGTGTGCAATTTTTTTCCAGGATTCTTCGATTAATAGAAAGATCAAAAGAACAGCATTTTTTTTAATACAATGTTTTGTAACATTATAAATGTCTTTACTGTAACTTTTGATCAATTTAATTCATCCTAATAGATTCCAAACTTTTGACAGCTAGTTTATATATATATTTATATACACACACAGTATATAAACAGGACACAGTATATAAATATACACTGAAAGAAATCCATCCGCCACCATGAAGTAACATGTAACATGAAGGGCATAGGTTGGATATTAGGTCACATTAAATATGTCTGAAGACAAAGATGGAGAGATGGAAAAGGACACTTTGGTTTTCACTCCGAGCTTAAACAAGGGAGGAAAAAAAACCTTCTGGCCTTGTCTGCCCCGATTAATATAGAGACATGGCATCTTAATAAAGTGCAAAGATAAAAAAAAAAAAAAAAGAGAGGCTAAATCTGCCAGCAATCATCTGGGCCCATCTCCTGTCCTCCACAGAACCCCATAGAGGCAGCAGGGAAGCCCTTTGATGTCATTAACCCTAACTGACAGACGTTTAAGCTGATATTACTCTAATTAACTGCCCGCTGTCGGCCGCAATGATGCAGTCGGGTGGAGTGCGTGGGCACTGCCATTCCCTCTCCAGGCCCCAGCACTCGCCCTGGCGACATCACTCGCCATCACGGCTAAATTAACAGTTGTGAAAATCCAGTACCCCCACAAGCCCCTGCTCTTTATAGCCTCTAAATGGCATTTCAGTTCCTATCAAGACGGGAATCAGGGGACGTGATTTTTTAATACGGTAGCAAAACAATGGAGGCCATTAATAGCCCGACGCCGTGACAGCGCGCTCACCGATGATTTATGAGTTTGTGTATAATTTGATTATGCTATTAATTCCACTGATTACAGCTGCAGCGAGTGTGGAGAAGGTCACATCCAAAATAAATCTTCGACAACTCCCTCTTTCTCGTCACCTAACATCCCCCCCCCCCCCCCCCTTTTTACCCCACCGACATCACCACAAAACAACTGCCTCCAACTAGTTATTTCTGTAATTAAAAAGTAATGTAACAAGAAGCACAAACAAGCTTCGGGCTCTAATGGCAACATCACGGCAGAGCTTCAAATAAATTGAACGGAGGCCCGTAAGGACGGAAGCTTTTTTCATGCCGCAGGAAATGCAATGGTATGATATCCTAGCGCTTTCAGAGATAACAGGTTGAGATAGCTATAGGCTGCAATCCATAACGAATTTCACTTTGCAAGCTATGATGTTCTACTTTGTGTTATTTATATTGATCTAGAAAAGGGATATTAAGGTACATTAAAAATTTGGTGCTAGTCTTTCTTTTGCCCACATTACTGCTATATTTATTTGATTAAAAATACAGTAAAACAGTTATATTGTAAAATATTATTACAGCATAAAATAACTGTTTTTATTTATTTATTTTTAATTGTAATTTATTCCTGTGATTGCAAAGATGAATTTTCAGCATCATTACTCCAGTCTTCAGTGTCACATGATCCTTCAGAGATCACTCTAAAGGTCCTTGCACACTGAATTCGAAATTTTCGCATGCGTTTTTTCGTATCCGTTATTCTGTGGCTCTAAACTGTCAAAACACCATTCAAATGCTTGTTACGGATGTAAAAAACGCAGAAAGTCGAAACGTGCGAAAATTTCGGACGCGAATTTCGCACTCAGTGTGCAAGGGCCTTAATATGCTGATTTGATGCTCAAGAAACATTTCTAATCATTGTTGAAAACAGTTGCCTAATATTTGGAAACAGTGATCATGTTTTTTCAAGATTCTTAGATGAATAGAAAGTCCAAAAGAACAGAATTTATTTGAAATAGAAATCTTTTCTAACATTATTAATGTCTATACTGTCACTTTTGATCAATTTAATGATCAACCAATAGAAGTATTAATTTCTTTAAAAACAACTTTTGATCCCAAATCACGGAAGTGACTTCGACGTGCGGGTTAGCGGTAGCATAAGCCATCAGGCAAGTGTTATTTAAATAAACTCCTGATGTACTTACAAACTTTCCAATGCCTCATTTTATGTGTACAGAACCTATTTGTACTACTGTTGAAGTTTGGTACCATTCTGGGCATTATTAGTGGGGTAATTTACGAGATACATCCTTGGATCCATTAGCGCCTGCACTAGGGGGGGGGGGGGGTGTTCAAAGGACCCTAGGTTGATTTTACTCCGAACCATCCCTTTAATTTCTTTAAAAACAACTGATGATCGATAGTGTAACTAAGTAACAAATGATAAATGATAAACTAAATATAAATTAAGAAATAAAAATAAAGAGTTAATAAAGGTTGTACTTTTATTATTAATGAACTCAACTTTTATGCACAAATGCACACAGCAAATCAATCCTTCATGCACTCTTAAAGTGAAAGCTCTCTTCAAGAGATAGTGGGTTAATTAAAGGGTTAATTCGCCTTTCCATTTAAATTAGTACTAGACATCTTAATCTTAAAATAGGCAGTAACAATTAGACATTCCATCTTGATAATCTTAAAGTTACAAAACAAAATGGCCTTTTGACAATTTTTGTTTGTTTGATGAGAAGAAAAAAAAAAATCACTCTCTTTAAACAAAAGAGCAAAACATTCTGCACAATCTCCCAGCAGATAGTCAATAATGGGCCGGAATTGAAGCCATTAATCTAAAAAATCTTGAATGCATCCCTAGTGACCTGTTAGATCTCAGTCTATTAAACAAAGGCAAGAAAAGCTTGACTCGCTTGATTAAAGCAACACAAACACAACAAAACAAAAAAACCTGATGCCACATTTGGACGTGCTTCCTCCTCCTCCTCAAAAGCCAAACCAGGTTTGGGGAAAACATCTGAGCGCCCATGGGAAGCCCCCGAAAAAAAACAAAAAAAAGAGAGAGAGCGTTTTATTAGCGTTCTGTGTGCGTCGACAATAAATCCCCCTGCCTTGCAGGAGATGCTAAACAAACAAAATTACCACACGCGGCAAAGACCACTTACCTGTCAGGTTCATTGCCGGCAAATTCGCTTGTAATCTAGGGTGCTGGAAGCCGAGTGGGGGGCTAATGGTTGGCCAATAATTAAAAGAAAACAAAGCGCCATGCTGGCTGGCAGGCCTTTCTCTGCGAAAATTAAATCCTGTTTGGATCTGAATAAATTAAATGTTTATTGCTCCCCGAGAACACACGGTAAAGGGGGAGGAAAACGAATGACAGAGAGGAAACGCGGCGTGTGAGGGAATGCTTGGAAGACAATCATCGCCTCTAATTAATGCATTTCCCCGTCCTCTCAATCTGTTTCTGTTTGACTGTTGTCTGATTGGAGCGCCGTGATCGCAGGTGCAAATCATAACCTGTCACGGCCAAATGTGTTTACCGGGCTGAATGGATCACGCCGGCATCCAAAAAACATCCCAGCGACGGAGACGGAGGAACCGGAACGGGGGTGCAGAAGACGGAGGATGGCAGTCAGAGTGCCAAAGGTTATTTAGAAATTAAAAAGTCTCCGCTGTCAAAACTTGAGGGATAATGCGGGGCGAGGACGGTAAAGCATTTCATCACTATATTAGCGGAGCTGCTCGCTGATCTGTGAATAACTGAGAGAGTGAGCATTATTGAGTTTGCACCTCCATCTATCCATCTATCACCTGCAAGCAGGTATCAGCGTGATGAATGAACCCGCCTTCCCTCGCTTGTTCTCTCCGTCTGACTTTTGTCTCTCAATCCCTCGCCTTTTGTCCCCTCTGATGTCCATCTCTTTCCATTTCTCCACAAGTTTTTGAACTCTTTGTTCCATCTGTCATCTCTCTCTGTATGTGCTTCATTTCTCTAGTGGACTCACCTGTCTGCTGTGACATTCTACAACTTTTGCGAATGGCGCATGGTGCAGACTTTAAAGTTAGATGAAATTAAAGTTAACCCTATTTATTTTCTAAATGCATGTCATAGGCCCTGTTTGCATTTTAGTCAATCGGACCACAAGTAGACACATTCCTGTTTACACCTGGTGTTTTAATCCGTCTCTTTTGTCCACTTTCAACCACTTCTGTCCTGATTTCTATGAGGGGAGCGTCTATGGGCGGGTACATGTATGAGCTTTAACAGATCTTCCGATCTAATGGATGAAATAAGCTCACGCAATTTACATATGAATGTGAAAGGAGACAGAAAAACACAGAAAAAACATCAGCTTTCGTTTCTGCTCTGAAAGCCGCAGGACCACACAGAACGCAGTGAGTGCGTGTTAGAAATCATGATTGGTGAGAGAACATTGTGCTTGGTACATTTTTCGTCTTCAAACCAAACTTGGGTATCCATCTGACAAAGTTTAAATCCCGTCTGGCTAACGCGCTTCCCATGATGTTTGCGCATTAGGTCAGTAGCGGAGAGTAGCCGGTCTTTTGTGGCTGTTCGAATGCATTCGACCACATGAGCGCTTACACTATGAAAGCAATCCGGTCGAATGTGTTTTCGACTCCCTCTGGAAGTGGTTGAAAGTGGACAAGCTCAAAACGTTTTAGACCCCGTTTACACCTTTATTTAGCGTCGTCCACTTGTGATCCGATTGACCAAAACGCATCTTAATACCAGGTGTAAACAGGGCCATAGATCTTATTGTGAACACTTCACACATGTATATTCCATTAAAAAAAAATTAAAAGTAGTTTTGAGCTTTGTGAAAATCTCTCTGGTGACATATGCAGAACTTCTCCAATCACTTACGTTCATTTTTGAGTACATCAGCCACATTTCAAAATCCAATCAACAACCGATGCATAGAAACAAGTCTCGCCCTACATTTCTTCTTTTTCAATAAGCGAATAGTTCATGCAAAAATACTAATTTTGTCATAATTTACACACCCTCGTGTCGTTTCATAACTGTTTGGAACACAAATTGAGATATTTTGAAGAATGTCCAAGCTTCTCTTTTCCATTTAATAAAACTGAATTGTCAAGCTCTTTTTTGAAAATAAAGTGCCTCCAGGTTTTTTCAAATCAAATTTAAGACTTAATACCTTTTTTTAAACGTACAGTATGTAATTTTTTTTTCGCCGCTAGGAGTCGCTAGCCTCTTACAATAACAAAGGCGTAGTTTGATGACGCAACATTTGCTAAGAATTATGGATCTTGTCGACAACGTCAAGCTGACCGATCTAATAATGTTTATGGATGAGTAAATACATCGATGTTTTTATCATGACTGTGATATGAAGCAGGTCGGGAGTGCTAAGAGACAGCTATCAGCTCCACACGTGACGCGAGTCCCGCGGATATAAAAGGAATATGGACATTTCATTCTACCGTACTACACGCAAGTGCAGAATTACTACTCACAGGTCAGTTTATTAGACAAATTAAACTTGTGAGGTAACGCAGCGCTGTTTCACTTGGTCTAACATTACACTATCACACTAAACTGCATTTGAATGTGTTGACATTTATGTGTTAGTTTGTCTGTATGAGACTAGCAGTAAGCTAGATCAACATTAGAATAACATACAGATCATAATACATTTTATCATTGTTGAACTATATAACTGATTAGTTTTATGTAAATGTGCTCACCTGTTTAATAAAGTACATGTAGGAGCGGTCGAAGTCACGGACGTGGAGCTCGTTTATATACTGTCTATGGGAGCTCTCGGCATCTCGAAAACACCGCGCTGATATTGATTCTCGTTTTAGTTCTCCTTTTTTATCCAAAGTCTACTTGCCATGGTCCATAATGTTTGAACGAAACAACAACAGCATGCAGATAGACATTGCGAACTACTCTGTCGCCTTGGTTACTATCAGAGAGCTCTGGTTGCTATGGCAATACGAGCGGAAACCAGGGACAACGCGGATATGACGCCATTGACGGCGACAAAGCGGAAATAAAGAAACGTGACGTGTCTTCGAATTAAATAACAAATTTCTCCTGGTTTGAAAGTTGTTGGAAACAGTTGGGATAATGTAAGTACACAACTAAAAAAATATATAACATAGATATAGTGATTTTTGCTATTTTTAAAGCAAAAAAGTTACATATTGTGCCTTTAAGACCTGCACAAATAAAAGCTGTATGTCCATACAGAACAAACCTATAAAATCTCAAAATAAGTAATTATCTCAGATTCCTTTCATTATTGAACAGGCTGCAGCACACATTCGAGGACTTAATACTGCTTATTAGCAAAACAGGGTAACTGTATATAATATATACTCAAGACATGTTATATTTAATATGTATTGAAATTGGTTTGTGTGCTAATATATCAATACATTCGAATTAGAGGTTGACCGATATTGAATTTCTCTGATACAAGAGCAATGTTTTCATAGAAAAGCAATAACCAGATTATTGTGCCAAAACTAGTGAAATCTATATTGTGAATATGTTAAATAATGATCTTAGTCTTTCCTTCTTGTGTCAGGATAAATAAACAGGATAATAATAATGTAGAAAGAAAGAAAGAAAGAAAGAAAGAAAGAAAGAAAGAAAGAAAGAAAGAAAGAAAGAAAGAAAGAAAGAAAGAAAGAAAGAAAGAAAGAAAGAAAGAAAGAATTTTGCCATAATACAGGCCGTTTAATTTTCGAATTTCGATTGCGAATTGCTCTGAAAGTGCGAGCCTGTTGAACGTACAAAAATTTTGCATTTCGACAACAATTTTATTTATTTAATTTAATCAGAGTTGAATTAATTTAAATTAAGTTTAAATCACATTAGACCACATCATGTTTCCTGTTTTTCCCATCCCCAAATTTAAGACTTCTTAAAATGACATTTAAGACTCATGTTATTGTATTACGACTTTTTTTATGAACTTAAATTTGAAAATTTAGGTTTTTTAAAGGACCATCATGGACCCTGGGTCCATATGACTTTCAAGTCTACTGAAGCAATTCAAATAGTTTTGTAGGCTACTTTTACTGGGTGTTTTTTGTTGTCATTTTGGGTCTCGAAGACCCGAATTATCCTTCACTTTCTTTCTACGTAAAAGAGAAGCCAGGAAGTTCTTCAAAGTATCTCCTTTTGCATTCTACGCAAGAAAGAAAGGCATACAGGTTTGGATTGACATGAAGCTGGTTACTTTGTCATTTGTAGCTGAACTATTATTTAATTTTGTCTTTCCTTTTCTTTTAAGATGCATTTGACAACCTCAATATTGTACATCACCTTTGACGATTGAAAAGAAATAGTGCTCGATTTTAATAATGAAGTCATGGAGAGAAAAAAAGTCAGCGGCGACAACTGTTTCTTGCGTTCCCTCCGGAGATGATGGACAGCTTGCAGGTGGGTTCATGCCTCAGTGCGCTAGCATGCTTATCTGAATGTCAGCAAGGGTGATTAGTGGAAAACTATGGAAATCAAAAATGCTAATTAATCTGCCTCACAGACGAAGAGGCACATTAAAATTCGTAGATACCTCAGAAGAGACACATCAAGCTTAAATTGTGAGGTGGAGGGGTTAAGTTGCCTTTACTTGGAATTATGATCAAATCGTATCACAGAACATGATTACATAACTTCAGATGACACAAACAAATGATGATTTATTTGACTAAAAATTAAATATTGATATCTATCTGGTGTGTTTACATTGGAAGAGACATTTGGCAATTGCTCTGCCCTCTCAATAATCGATATCACCTGATCTATTTTGGCACATTAGCTTTATAGCCCTATTGACGTAATATGCACACAGACAGACTTATTTCTCAGAGCAGAGCTCGAACCAGAGATTGGAGTCGTATGTGCATTTAGATAAACACTCGACTGTTCTGCTCGTCTTTGGGGAGATGTTCTCTGTAACCTGGCCAGACGCCAGCTCATGGTTTCTGGGATGATGGGGCTGAAGACTGCTCGTCTCTAAGTGCCACCGTTTCACAGCACTGCTCCCAGCAGACTCAAAGTGCTAAAAGCAAACACTCAGGGTCCTGCAGAGCTCTGACCCTGCTTCTAACTGCCAGCTTCGTTCCTTCCCCCTCAGAGCAGAGTGTGTGAGCTAAAACGTTAAAAACACACACACTCTAAAACCAGTTGAAAAAAATGGAACTGGAAAATAAAATGGAAGTCTTTTCTTCTTTACTGTGACGTACTGTGAAAAGGCTTCTCGAACTAGACAAAATATTGGGCGGGACTTGATTTTGTCGATTTTGTTGTTTGCTATTGCTGTGATGTCACGTGAGTGACAGGTTGTCCCGCCCTCACATGTCATCAGGGAAGAGAAGAAATGTCACTGCAAGAGGGAGGGAAAGTTTTTTTAAATTAAAATTTACAAGGGCACCTGAAAAAAAAAATGTGCATGGAAAATCATGCATAATAAATTAATCATGCATAAAATTTGGGGAGGGGACGGGATGAGGAGGAGGGAGGGTCGAGCTAGCCTCCGTTTTGTTTGACAACAAAAAGTGACGTCATCTAACAATGCTTAGAGCACCTTTAAATAGCCCACCTTGTTGGCAGAGGCTATTTACACTAACTCCACCCACTGACGTCTGGTTGGGCCAGACAAAATTACATAAGAAGCTGGATTGTCAACAGTAGCAATAGTGTATGGGTAAGGCGCGTGGCATAAAGTTTTGACTCAAATCGACCCGTGTTCGAATCCACCTTTTGCCGAACTCACTTTACTCCCTTTTCCCGTCACATATCAAAATCGGAAAGGCATTTATTTTCAATAAAAATGAAGAAAATATTCGAAAAGTGGAAATAAAGTGTCTAACGTGTGTTTAATAATAAAGTTCATCTGTTAGGGTTAGGGGGAGGTGTTATTAGCTAAAATAACAGCTTTATTGTCCCAATAAGCCAGCATCCATTTCATAATTTGAATAAATATAATAATTTACCCTCTACTATTATTGCATAACGTTTAATGTCCAACAACACTGAGGTGCAAATAGTATCTGCCACTATTTATAAGTAGCATCTAACTACTACATTTATTGGAAATAAAATACTGCTATTTTTACATAGTATAAATAGAATCTATCACTATTTTCACTTAGTCTAAATAGCATATCGCCTAAGAAATTGCTGCTAACTTCACTTATTCTATTCTATTGAATCTATTGCTATTTAAATGGTGTATATAGCAGGTATCGGCAAGAAAATATGGTATTTACACTAGCAAATAGCCTTATATAGCCACCTTTGGCAACTAGCATTTTTTTTTTTTAAATATATTTTTTCCATATATTTAAAGGTACACTTTAACTTTTGGTTTCGGTTAAAAAAGAAAACTGCATGAATTTTGTGGAAGAACATTGTTTTGGTTCAGCTTCGACTCCGTGACTGTGCAGGAGAGAGATTATCCTACTGCTTATAAAACATTCACTACTATGCTTAAGAAATATAAGCAGTTTAGATCTCAAGCTGACTAGCTAAAGACGTTACTGTAGCTTTACCCAATAATAGACATGGTACTTTCTTGAAAATAAATTCGAGCACAGCGCTACAACAACCATAATGAAATGAACCTTCACAATAGATAATGCTTTACAATGAACTCTGTTAGAGAGCTACATATGGCAACTTATCTGTTCAATAAAATACCTTACCGACCTGTCATCTCCAAAAAGCCAAGCCAATGTTGATTCTTGTTTTATTACGAGCTCTGTCTCTCTCCTCTGTTCGGCAGTTGTGATTCCCCAGAGGTTCGAGATTTAGCTGCTCCACGTCAACATTTCTTGCCTGTTGTGACAACTAACCTATGCCACCATACGCGTGTCAAAGTAGCCGGAGAAACTTTTCTCTACTTACAGGTATGACGAGACACACATGGGCGAGTGACATATGTACGCAAATTCCCAGAAAAACCACCCTAATATATATACTTATAAAAGGCTTACTATAGTGAATCAGCGCAAAACAGACAAAAACATGTTTTGGAAGATGTATTGACTTATGTACATTTTGTTAACTTTAAACAAAAAAATTAAATTTCAACAAAGTTTTAGTTAACTATTATAACCCTTATGTGAAATGACCTGATAAAGTCTTTTTCTGCTCTATTCTGTAACAGCATCCTGTACAGTTTACCTGCAAAAGCACTGTGGGATTTCTCCCAGGCCGTAGAGGGGGAACAGGAAGGGAGTGTTGCCGTAGCGACCCAAGCATCGCAGGAAGTGTTGCGTGGCCTTCAGTCCTTCCTCTGTGAGGGTCTGCTGCGTCACCATAGCGATGGAGTGCAGGACGAAGTCTTGCAGGTTCTCAGTGAGCTTCTTGTTCTTCAGGAACTCGCTAAATGGTTTCTCAGAGTAGTCTAAAAAAAGGACAATTTTAAATCTGTTACAGTGTAAAAGGACAATATGACCTCCCACTAAGCCTGCCAGGGAGTAAAAAAATAGACTACTAGACTAAATGAATGATTTTCAAAGAGGTTATTTTAGCATGTTGCCTAACACTGTAATAAAAGGAGCAATTTATCAAAATATATCACTACAGCTACAGCTTTAAAGACAACATGAAACAGTACTCAATTTGGTGGGGGAGATACAGACTGAAAAAAGTAGAATTTGTCAACATAAATGTGTGTAATTTGATGTAGTTGTAAAAGGTTCTTCACTATGCCATGGCAGGCCATCCAAAACATGAAAAAGTACATGAATAGAAGAAAGCGATTATCACAAATTTTAAGGAATAAAAAAATGCAGTTTAAACATTCTTCCAATATTATTATGTATCTTTTTGAATTATTTGAATCTATTTTGTTGAAATTTACACATCATTTACATGCATTTTTAAATAAATTTTTTTAATAATGTACACATGTGACATTGTGATGAGGGAAATAATGTAGGGTGGGGCTTCATTATCACTGCCATTTGATTGGATCTTGAATGTTAGGCAATGATATTATTAATTACTAATATTTCCCCCACCCACACAGACTCAGAGAGAATCTGAAAAACTTTTTTTCTTTAAGAAAACTCATTATGAAACTAAATAGGTCAATATTGATTTCAATTTTGCATTCTCACAGAGATTTCTAACATGACCTGAAATCTACAGTACATGTCTGTGACAGAGCTCTGATGCTCAATGTGAATCACAGAGCTGAAGGGAAACAAACACTAGGGGTCATACCCTGGAACTCCTCTGGGTGTTGCTCAAAGTCCAGACAGAAGGTAAGAAACTTCATCAGCATGCGTTTCTCCACCACAGTCAGCTGCTTACTGGCAAACACATCAGCTC